>NW_017681414.1:4582-11343 GCF_001879085.1 Nicotiana attenuata
AGGTGCGGGCCCGCAGAAGCGCAAGGAGGGTCGCAGATGCGGCCAAGGTTGAGGAAGATTGGAACCGCAGATGCGGTGGTTCGAGTGCACCTGTGACAACGCATGTGCGTTATTTTATCACAGGTGCGATTCTTGAGCGGTCAAGTGGATTCCGTCGATGCGCACCTGGGACCGTAGGTGCGGATCCGCAGGCACGAGATTTTGACCGCAGAAGCGGTTTAGCTGGGGCAGAACATATAAAATTAAGTCCTTCACGAATTTTTGGGTTATTCCACCATTTTCATATACGGGTTTGAGCTTGGGAGAGCAAATTGAAGAGGGAATTCAAGAGGGTTTCATGGAGGTAAGATTTTTGGACCCTAAACTTGTTTCCATGATGATTTTTAACTGATTAGGCTTGAAATTTATGGAATTTAGTGGTTAAAATTGGGGGTTTAGGGCTTGGAAATTAAGACTTTTATTTAGGGATTTGAGGGGGTCGTTTGTGGTCGGATTTTGGTATATTTGGTATGTATGAACTTGTGAGAGTGTAAGGATTCTAGTTTTGTGAATTTTATCGGGATCGACCCGGGGGTCGGGTTTGGTGAATTTCGGGATTTTTGAGTTAAATTGATAATTTTCGTATGGGTTTCACTCCTTTAGCGTATATTGATGGTTATAAACTGATTTTGGTTAGATTCGGGGCATTTGGAGGCTGAATCGAGAGGCAAGGGCGTCGCGTGCTAGAGTTTGGCTTGGTTTGAGGTAAGTAACGCTTCCAAACTTGGTTCTGAAGGTTCGAAACCCCGAACTATGTGTTCTATGATTACTATTGAGGTGACGCAAATGCCAAGTCACGGGCTTGTGGGCGTGCACCGTGAGAATTGCGGCCTGGATAATTCCATGGCACCGCTTAGTGACTCTTTCTTGCTGATATCTGTGTTGTAATTATGTTTATTAAGTTAATGAGCTGCAAATCATGCTAATTATCATGTTAGGGCTTCACGCCAATACTATTGAGACCCGAAAGGTCGTTTCTTGCTGTCATATCATTTGGTTCATTGATATTCTGTACTCAGTCCTTTACATGCATATTATATCATGCCTCAGTCTCGATTAATATTATTTGACACATCATATCATTGTTCGGGCTAGTATCATGACATTTTGAGCCCGTGTGTGTAAGACTGGAGAGTGATGACTGAGAGAGGCCGAGAGCCTGATATTGAGTGACAATATGGGATCGGGCTGCACGCCGCAGCGAGATATTGAACATGCCTTCGTTGGCTTTGTTATAGTGCTTGGGCTAAAGAGAGAAGCCCTTCCGGAGTCTTTACACCCCAGTGAGTGCAGTTGATGATATTGAGGGATGGATCTTCCCTGGACATGGATCTTGTCCGAAGTATTTATATTTGGAGATGGATCTTCTCCATAGGCTGGAATGGCCTTCCTCGGTACTGGATGACTTTTGTCAGTGATGTGTATATATTCCGGGATGGATCTTCCCTGGGCCTTGTGAGCCATATACAGTACCGAGTGGTTGTGAGTTTGTTATTGATATTATCTGGAGATGGATCTTCTTCGTAGGCTGGAATGGCCTTCCTCAGTACTGAGTGATTGCTATCAGAGATGTATATACTCCAAGATAGATCTTCCCTGGGTCGTATGAGCCATATACAGTACTGAGTGGACGAGCATTTGAGGTTGTGGGCGCATGAGGCACTCAGCATGGTGCATTTCATACAGCATGTGCATTGACATGTAGATGTAGCAGAGTTACCCTCCTTTACCTTGTTCATACCTGCTCTGTTTTACTGTTCGAGCTGTTAATTTAACTGAAAGCATGCCTACGTTTCTGTATATTATTTCTGTTGCCCTAGAGGAGGTTGAGTTCGTCACTACCTATCAGTCCAAAGGCTGGACTTGTTACTTACTGAGTTGGTGTACTCACGTTACCCCTGCACCTCGTGTGCAAATTTAGGCACATTGGATCCAGTGGCGGATGTTGGATCGAGGCTTCTGACTTAGAAGATTATTGAGGTACCTGCATGGCGTTCGCAGGCCTTGGCTCTCCACCTTACTTACCAGTTGTATTTTAGCTGTTCCCTTAGACATTATATGAGACTATGTATTTCTCCTTAGACGCTTATGCACTTAGTGACACCCTGGTTTTTGGCTGGATTGTATTTATTCTTGGAATTTCTTATGTTTCAAATAGTTCTTTAACTGTTAAAAGCTTCCGTAAATGTTTTCAAACTTATTATTATCGGGTTGATTGTTGGGTTGAGGCTGGCCTAGTTTCACGATAGGCGTCATCACGACGAGTCGGGCTTTGGGTCATGACAGAACCCTATGGTTGTTGTCCCTGATTTCTTGCTCTTCGATTTTCACTAAAATCGCCACTGAAAGACGCTCCTGTCTTGGCCTTCTTACGTAAATCACTAGTTGCACGCTCATCACGTCCCTTGTTATTAATTTTTCTAGCAAGATCGACTACATTAGTGTAGGATAAAATCTTCATCTGTGGGGCTACTGCAGTGTATAGACGACCAACCAATCCATCCACAAACCTCTGAACTCGAGCTTCTTCGGTAGACACTAAGTAAGGAGCACGTCTAGCCAGCTTACAGAACTTGGTGTTATATGTTGACACATACATATCTGGAGTCTGAACCAATCTCTCTCAGTCTCTAGCATATTTTTGCACTAGGTTGTCTGGAAAAAAATGATTCATGAACAACTTAGTGAATTCGTCCTATGTCAGTGGTGCTGCTCCTGCTGGCCTTCCTTGCAATACAGTTTCATACCATGTGTTGGCCATATCCTCCAGTTTGTATGTTGCGAGCTCCACAGCTCTCTCACAAGAACGTCCAAGAGCACGTAATGCCTTAAGTGTCCCATCCAAGAAACTTTGAGGATTTGCTAAATTATCGGAACCTATGAAGTTTGGTGATTTCAATTTCAGGAACTCTTGTAGGGATACTTCCTTATTTCCGAAAGACTCAGTCTGTGCAGGTGCTTGTGTCTGTAAAGTAGCCTGAGGAACTGAACTTCCACACTGAGTAGGCACCAATGCCTCTAACACATTAATAACCTTGCCACATCGTCTACAGGTAAGGCAACATTAGGTACAACAGTTGGCACTGGTTGTGGAGCAACCTGAACCCCCTGTTCTTGTACTTGATCTGGCATAGTAGCTTGGGGTTGACCCATGTTCCCAACTTCAGGTTGAGGAGCAGTCTGTCTTCTAGTTTGATGAACTCCAACTTGACCGCCATCTCGAGTAGCACCACGTCCAGCAGATAAGGGTGTGCGTGTCCTAGCCATCTGCGAAAGAAATATTCCAAAGTCAATCTTAAGTTATCTCAACGCACAATCAAAGAATGAAAGAAGGGAAACCATTCCTAGATGTTCAGTAGCCTCAAGATCATAAGTATGGGCGCCTACATACCCAAGAACAAGACTCTACTAAACATTGCTCCATGACTCGGGACTTAAAGCCTAAGCTCTGATACCAACTTTATCACGACCCAATTAGGGATCGTGACCAGGGCTCAGGAGAAAGTGCCCCCAAGTAAGCCTCATCGGTATTTTATAGAAAATCGGATAGAGTTTCCCCTGTTTTTGGACTATCCAAAAAAATTTCCTATCTCAAAATCAACAACAAACCATCCTAATATCAAACCAACCAATCGACATCTTATCAATTAACCAAAACAAGCCTCCACCATTGCTAATCAACCCACTAACAACTAGAAATACTAATTATCTTCAACTTTGATAATAAAGGACGATACTCAGCATAAGACTATAATAATAAAAGAATACTCATGACACTAAAATAATGAATATGGAGAGACCCTAAGAGTTCAAAGAAAAGACAATAACAATAAATAAAATCTCCGCCCACGCAAAAAAGTGCGAGGCTCACCAAGAACTATCAACCTGTGCGCTCTAATTAACAAAATCCTCGCCCGTGTCAACTGTTGCCTCTGTAAAAAAATCATCGGGGAATGAGTCGCTAGCTCAGTAAGTAATAACACTTAACCACAACCATTTTTATTCGGGGACAAGTCAGAAAATATGCTAGTATATCAAACAGAAAATAACATAAAAATGCCCTTACAGAAACAATAAATAATATTCAGTCTCATCATATTTTTCTTGTAGTATAATACAATTACCAATTCAATAATAAGCTCGGTAACCACTGTATAATATCAATATTCACATTTGGGAGGTTTCAATAAACGGCTCATGTAATCGGTATAACTGTGGACTTCTTCGCAATAAGTCAAATATAACGGTAGTCCCTACTCGACGGAAATCGGTAACGGTACATTAGTTCTACATTCCCACTAGCGAGGGTTGTAACGGTCATTGGTAATTACAAGGTGAACCAGGTCTAACGAACCCGCTGTTAGCTACGGGATCCTTCAATGTCTACTCCCATTTATACTTGTCTCTGTAATCCATATATACTCGTAGAAAATATTTTAAAACAATATAGGGCATTTCGGTTCTTATCAAATCATTTTAATTTCATTTTGATAACAGCAAATTCAAGTAACGGTAAAACAGATCTAGTGACAACAGAAATATTTAAAACCACGGTAATCATCTCAAATAACTATTTCGGTATCATATCGAGTAAAAGACTTGTCCCACATGTGTCACGATCCAAGTTCGCCCTCCGTGAACAATCGTGACGGCACCTAGTCCCTACGACTAGGTAATCTAACAAATGCGAAAAAAGAAACAATTGCGTAAAAAAAACAATTAAAAACCGAGATAACAAAATGAAACAGTGTTTCAGATGCCGCCCGGCATATAGCAGTACAAGAATCTCAACCTAACACTCCGAAAATCCGGAACCCCATGAATCACAAGCTAAGAGTACATAAAAGGCTCTAACTCCAGAAATGTCTATCAACAAGGAAGATACAGAAGGGCTATACTAGTACAGAGAATAGAAAGGGACTCCTCGGTCTGCGGACGCGGCAGATATACCTCGAAGTCTCTACAGAAGCGCCTCGCCTCAAGGGTGATAAGACTGAGTGGAAAAACCTGGATCTGCACACGCAAAAACATGTGCAGGAAAGGGCATGAGTACACCATAGCGGTACCCAGTAAATGCAAGTCTAACCTCAGTCGAGTAGTGACGAGGAAGGTCAGGGCCCTACCGGTCGTATACAATAATATATAAGGATGATGAGCAGTAGTAAAGAAATACAGATAATGAGAGAAACAACAACCACAACCAAGGCAAATAATCACAGAAGGTATACAATTCAACATAGAGATAACAACCGGGGGTCTACCAGGATCCCGTTCTGTAGCCCCAAAAGTAAATAATCAGTGGATCTCCCGGGTGTTGTCCCGTAGTCCATATCACTGCGCAGGGGGATCTACCAGAATACCACACCCGTAGTCCCAAATAAACAGACAAGGGGGATCTACCGGGAACCGCCCGTAGTCCCTATGTAAACACGCAGCAACGACACAAGAATAATCAACTCAATTCAATTTAATATCAAAATAGACAGGTAATTCTAACCTAGCATGTTGCACGGAGTTCAGATAAGGCAGTTTGAGCAAGTAGGCAATTTAATCATTTAGTCATGCTTTCTTAAGCTAACAGTAAGCTCAAAGTTCAAGTAGTGTAAACAGTGAAGAAAAATACGAAATTATAGATACTTAAATGAAAAATAGGATTTCCAACAATCAGCACAAGTAGGCGCTCGTCACCGCACGTACAAGGCATTTCAAATATCACAGTACCAAATCCCAAGGGGAGTTCCCCCACGCAAGGTTAGACAAGCCACTTACCTCGAACCAGCTCAATCAAATCTATACTACGTTCTTGCCACGAGTATCCGACTCCAAATGGCCCAAATCTATTCAAAGTAATTGCATAATGTAAATAACACTTCAAGTAACTAATTCAACTAATTAATTCTAAGCTAATTCGCAAAATTAGGAAAAATGACCAAAACGCCCCCGGCCCACATCTTGGAATCAGGTAAAATTTACAAATTTGGAATCCTCACACTCTTATGAGTTCAGTCATACCAAAAGTACCAAAATCGAACCTCAAATGGTCCCTCAAATCACCACTCAAAGCTCTCCAACTAACCAAGCCCTAACCCCTAATTTACCACTGATTTTCCTTCAAATTTCATGCTTACAATGAGAAAAATCACCATAATAACGAGCTTAAGGACCAAAGACCTTACCTCAATGAATCCCTCTGAAAATCTCCCTTGAAAATTCCCTCCAAAGCTTCACCCCAAATGAAAAATTGAGAGAAATGGTCAAAATCGCGAAGGGTGGAATTTATAGTTTCTGCCCCAGTAAAACCGCACCTACGGTTAAATAGTCGCACCTGCGGACATGCACCTGATGTACGAGGTGCACACCTGCGAACTTCACTTATAACACCAGGGCCGCACCTGCACAAGAAATCCCGCATCTGCGCAATCGCAGGTGCGACTAGGACCTCACTTCTGCGATCCCAGCCTGCCCCTCCCTTGGCCGCATCTGCGGCTTCCTATCCGCTCCTGCGTGCCCGCACCTGCAGTCCCCTAGCCACAGGTGCGGTTATGACAGCAACAGAACTCCTTCAGCTGCCAAACTCAACTCAAAATCACCCGTTAACCACCTGAAATCACCCCGAGGCCCCCGGGACCTCAACCAAGGGCACGAGCAAGTCATATACCACCTTCCAAACTTGTACCAATCCTCAAAATACCAAAAACAACATCGAAACATCGAATTAATAA
>NW_017681415.1:0-1038 GCF_001879085.1 Nicotiana attenuata
TTTTTGCAGCTCTCCTCCGAAGTTCAACACTGTACCTTTAGCTTCTATGATCATCATGCGTGTTTACCTGCAACGGTATAGATGTGAGTTAGGCCTAGTCAGAAAACACTTTAGCCAATTTTACCTTAGTGTGACTATCATAGTCATGTCAGCAGAACCAGGTTCTCAATTAGGTTTAAGTAATCACAGTGCCATCTTGTTTCTCAAAGTGTTCTCTGCTCAGAGCTTTGGTGAAGATATCTGCAATTTGATCGTCTGTGCAGCAAAATCTTATACAAATAAGACCCTTTTTCACATTGTCTCTGAGAAAATGGTGTCTGACATCAATGTGCTTGGTTTTCTTGTGTAAAACAGGGTTCTTTGCCATGTTGAGAGCACTGGTGTTGACACATAGAAGCGGTACACCATCAATGTATACACCAAAATCTTCCAATTTTTGCTTGATCCACAGTGAATGAGCACATCACGACTGCACCATATTCTTCTTCAGTTGTTGAGAGAACTACTGAGTTTTGTTTCCTTGTACCCCATGAGATAAAACATGATTCAAGGAAATGAGCCATTCCAGATGTGCTTTTCCTGTCCACCAATTAACCTGCGTAATCAGTGTCAGCATAACCAATAAGGTTGAAATTGTCACCTGAAGGATAGTACAGAACCAGGTTCTGTGTGCCCTTAAAATATCTCAAAATTCGCTTAGCCGCCTTCAGAAGAGATTCCTCAGGATTTGATTGGAACCTTGCATGTAATCCCACACTGAATACAATGTCTGGCCTGCTGGCAGTAAGGTAGAGTAGAGATCCAATGATTCCCATGTTGCCATATCAATCCCTTATTTTTTGATGTATTTCTGACTGATACATGTTCCCTTTATGGACTCCTTCACTTGAAGACCCAGGAAGGCATTCAGTTCCCCCATCGTACTCATTTCAAACTCACTTCCCATGAGTTTAGCAGATTCTTCACATAATGAGTTAGCTGTAGCTCCAAATATGATATCATCCACATAAATCTGATCAATGAGCAGGTTCCTTCCCC
>NW_017681415.1:5253-10381 GCF_001879085.1 Nicotiana attenuata
TTTTCCTTACGTTGTCGGTTTAGTTCCTTGTGTAAGTTGGTTTCTATTTAGTTTTACTTGTTTGTTTAATTAGTTTGGTAGTGGATTCACTTGATGTGCCTTGTATTGCTGTATTGTTGTTGTGTCTGGTTGTGTTGGTGCACGAGGTTTCTGCCGTGCGATTGATGTTATGGGATTGTACGAGGTTTCTGCCGTGCTATTGTTACTATTGATATATTTCACATGCGGCGTGATAAGGACGGGAAATATATATATATATATATATATGTGGGTTGCGCATGTGGCGAGATAAGGTGGGAATATTATGATGCACGTGTGGCGAAACAAGGCGGGTACTTATTATGTTATTATTGCACACGTGGCGAGACAAGGTGGTCTATGTCAGGGATTGATTGTGTTACTTTGTGATGGCCTGGGGGCATTCTTGTTGTTGATGATGTGTTATGGTACATTTACCTGTATGAGTTCTACATCGTGAAAGTTGTGAGTAAAAGCCTTACGTGCTGTCCGTTCTTTTTCTTACGTTTTTATGCTGGTATGATCTATGTTAGAACACTTGCACAAGTATACATGTAGCTAAATACTCCTATTGGTTAAGGAGTTTTCCCCTGGTATTGTTAAGTATAGAGGTACACCCTCGTTTTCTTGTCATATAAGTGAGAGCGGCTCTAGTTAGTCAGTGAGTTGTCAATATGATCATGAGGTGTGATGAGGGCACGGGATTCCAAGTGTTAGGGTTCAGGTATTGAGATCGTGAGCGACAATTATATTCGAGGTTCGGAACTTCGTGGAGTTGTTGGCTAAGACCGATGTGAGCACGGTTGTAGTTTCTGAGTTATTACTTGCCTTTACTTCAATTGTGATTTAGGATTTTGGTTTGTGTTTCTGCTCACTCTTTTATGTCATTATTGTGGTGTTTCCGTTGTCACTTGCAATTTTCTTCCATATTGTGATTGTTGTATCGTTAACCATATAGTGTAGCCTTTATATATACATTATGTCCTGTTGTTCCTATGCTTTTATTTATATAGTTTAATGCACTAGTAGGTGTCTTGACTGTTCCTCGTCACTACTCCACCGAGGTTATTCTTGATACTTACTGGGCACCGCTGTGGTGTGCTCATGCTAATCTTCTGCACATTTTTCTTGTGCAGACCCAAGTATTGTTCGTTTTTAGCTGTGCGGGCTGTTGCTGACGAGACTCAAGGTAAACCTGCTGCTGCGTTCGCAGGCTTCGGAGTCACCTTCCTATTTTATATTCAGAGTGCTATACTTATTTTCATACAGTTGTGTTTAGAAGTCCTAGCGATACTCTGTAGAGCTTATGACTTGTACTACCGGTTTTGGGGTTGTAAAGTTTAAAGAGATTTTTATTTCAAATTTATTAGATGTCATTTAAATGTTGTTGTAGTTTCATTTAATAGTAGGCTTACCTAGTCCTTAAGACTAGGTGCCATCACGAAACCCAACGGAGGGAAAATTAGATCGTGACAAATATGTTGTTACTATTTATAAATACTTTTTTACCTTAATAACTATTATACGCTGCTCCAAATCATGAAGAGTTCAGATGACTGTATTTTTATCACTACATAATCCCAATCTAATTGTTCAAATACACCCCCAACAAAGAAATGTACTACTAATATATAAGGGTAACTAGATAATGAACCTCCGATATAATCTAAGCCAGAGCACTAAAAAACCTAAAAGAAAAATACAAAATACCAGCTTCTTTGAGCAAAATGTATTTAATTAAAAAAAATGAGTAATTTGGTGATGCTAGCCGAGCAATAATTTGGTGTAATAAGGTAAATAATGCAACAGTAGCTTAAGGAAAGGAATGAGTCCCAACAGAAGAGGTGTTACTAATTACTTTGGAATTTTAATTACTCGTTGCTTAAGAGAAGCAATGGAATCCCAACAGGAAAAAGGTTTCTATCCAATATTACAGTTATAGCCTATATTAATTGTTTTATGAAATATTATTTAAGGAATATTTTAGTCAATCAACATTGTATTAATACAGTTATAACAAATAGATAGATCGATAGATAGATGATAATACAATTTTATCCATAATATGATTATATTTTGAAGAAATATATGATCTTTTTGAAGGGTTACAAGAGGCGAGTCGGCATATTTGCATGTGGATCGAATTTGAAGTTGGGCGTTTCAGATATGGATAACTCAAATTTACATATTCCTGAGTGTCATGGGGGCGTTTTCGGTCAGTCCAAAGTCACACCCGCGTGGCAATCAAGTTGCGCACTTGACTCAGCCTTTCCCAATACTTAGCCAAATTTTCAGCAAGTTTGGCCTTAAACGAATTTTAGCAGCAAATTGAAAAGTACACAATCAAATACGGGAAAATCCCAACCTTTGTATTAATTTCGAAAACTTACAAAGCAGCCCTCACTTGACTATGTTCACAATTCGACCACAGCCCCACTTTTGACAAAGAACACAAGTCGTTCTTTAGCCAGCACTAAGACCTGCCCAATGCCTAGCCTTAGTCCCTTTTGAAACACTTAGACACCCTCATGTTTCACTCTTGTTCCCACTTAAACTTCACACAAACTGCACTTAAAATCTGACTAAGTCCAAAGGCACCTATTTATAGCAGATAAGCAGCCTTTAGGACTTGACAGCACATGGACACTTGTTGTCTACAGCTTTTGCCACTTATCGGGCTAAGACTAAGTCTGTTCCTATCTTGTAATTGACATCCCCAACTACATAGGCCATGTTCTACACGAAATGATAGTGGATACAAGAATAAATCAGACATGGGTAAAGGTGGTTACGAAAAGGAAACCGCCAACTGCTTTGGCATGTGCATTGCATGTGCCCTTTGACTTGGTTAGGTGATGCACGCCCAAGGCTGGCATTGCGCCCACCCTTGGCTCATTTTGATAGTGTTCCGCACCAATGCCTTGCCCGCTATCTGACGCCCATGATTTTGCCGCACACGCTCGACGCCACTGCCTCCCGCACATTGCCTTGGCCGAGTTTCTACCTTGCCCATGTCAACCCTTGTTTCACCCGTGCCATTGCTTGTATATTCCTTCACATATCATTGCCTTAGCTACTGAAAGCCTTTGCCATCATTCTGCACTGCCATACATTAGCTTAGCCCACACTTGGCGCTGTCAGAACCCGAAGTGCCCGTGCCACTAACTTTGGCGCGCATGCCGTGCCATGCCGCCCCAACTTTGCCCACACTGTGTTGTCAAGCCTTTGCCAAGCATGTCTTGCCATTCCCAAGACCTTGGCCAATACTTGCCCGCAACAACCCACATGACATTATCTTGTCCATTGCCCGCATGATCATTTTGCCTGTACATAGACCAATGGCAAGGCCATCACGCCTAATCCTTGCCACAGCCGCGCCATACCTGATGTCAAAGAGTCAGGCCCCTAACAAACCACACACACCCTAGGAAATCAATGTCCTCGTCGAGCTAATTCAATTAATCAGCCCCAAGGGGTTGTTGACATACAATGCCCCTGTTGCACAATTTGCATTTGCCATAATAGCATTTGCCTCCGCCACTTGTTCCTATTTTTCTGCAGTTAGCATAGCATTCACCCTAGCCTTCATCTTCGGCAGCTTGGTCTTTCCCACTTTTCTTCCATTCCTTTGCTTTGTATTTCCTTCTGTTGGACTTTGAATGCGAAGATTCAGCAGGGTCATCACCTATATTGAAGTCAGCCAACGCATCTGCCGCCGCAATAGCAGTAGAGAGGCTTTGAACATTCTGCCTTCTCAACTCCAATTGCGCCCAGCCCTTCAATCCGCTCATAAAGTAATACAGCTTGTCTTCCTCTGCTATATTACTTACATTCAACATCAAGGATGAGAATTCCTTGACATACTCTCTCACCCTGCCACTTTGCTTCAAGTCCATCTCTTGTAACCCATGACGAGTTGCTGGAATGAATTGAGATTTTAATTCCTTCTTCAACATCTCTCAAGTTTCAATCCTGGGCAGTCAAGCACTTTCCACTTCCAAAACTCGTATACGCCACCACACTTTCACATCATCAGTCAAATACATGGGTGTGATGATCACCTTTTCGTCATCCGGCACACGAGCAGCCTGGAAATACTGTTCCATGTCCCACAAGAAATTTTCTAGTTCTTTGGCACTTCTTGCACCACTATAAGCCTTAGGCTCCTGAATTTTCACTTTGGTGCACTCATCGCTTCTAGGGCAGTAGTTGTTGATATCCAATTTTTTCCTATGTAATTTTTTTATAACCAAAGTACTTTCAAAATAGCATATATACGCATATATAAGCATGCCCAAGTGTTTTGGTATTTTTCTAATTTTTAAAAAAATTTAAAATCAATTTGTTGTTCATTTTAGCAATACAAAATCAGTAATTATTCCCCAAAACTATCAATTTTGGTGAATAATTTATTTTATTCTCATATTTATACCAAAATATAGCTAGGGTGATTTTTCGTATATTTTTTACAAATTTATTTGGTATTTAAAAGACTAAATTGCATATAATTGCAATTGTAGCCTACTTTAAGATTGATAGCATTTTATAATTGTAAAATTAGGTCCAGTATTTTTAAATTAATATTTATACACTATTAATTGGTCTAGTATTTTTAATTTACTTTTAAAATCATCTTTACTATTTTCTATAAATAAAAAGAGAAAATTGGCTATTTAATATTTAGCCCCAGTTCTATTTCAATTACAGACCCATTTTATTTCAATTTTGGCCCTTAAATTGACCCAATTTTACCCAATTAATCGACCCAATTCCAAACGATCCAACCCGTTCCCCACCTACCCGTCTAAATCTGGACCGTTGATCACTCAAGATCAACGACCAAAACTCACCCTTCCATAATTAAACTAAATGACCTACCCTAATCCCCCTCATTCTCACCTGACCCGCCGCCCTGGAATCCCAAAACACTCTCAAATCCTCTCATCAGTTCTTCGGAACCCTAGTCTCCTCCCACCTTCCTTCACCGTATTTTTTCACCGGAATTCATGGCTTCCCAGGCCATGGATGGTCTCTAACCACCCCCTCCACCATTAGACCTTGAATGTTCGAAGTCTGGAAGGCTGACTTCGATGGTTCTCCCTCCGATCTT
>NW_017681415.1:10683-11335 GCF_001879085.1 Nicotiana attenuata
GGTCTTCTCCGATCTTTGATTCCATGGCTTCTCCGGCCATGCTCCGGCAGATTCAAGGCTCAGGAACCTGATTCTTGACCTCTCCGACTCAAGATCAGACCTGTTTCCAAGCCTTTCTCATTTCTAGGGTTTCTCCGAAACCCTAAGCTATTCGAGGTTCTTTCACCATTATTTGGTTAGATCTATACTATATCTATGTTTTCTTGCCATCTAAAGTGTTTTTGCCAAAAGTTTTGTCAAAATTGCTTCTCTCCGATTTTAGGGTTTCTGAAAGGATTTTTGGGAAAAATCTTTCTGATTTTTTCTTCTTCTTTGCTTTATGTGTGTTTGTCTATACCCTGCTCGTGTGATTTCTTTTATTTTACGCATGTACTGTCTTTTACCTTTTCTTTTCTACTATACATGTTACTCCATTTAATCTTTGCTATGTTTTCTTTACTCTTTTACTATATGTGTCTACCGTTAAGTTATTTGATTTTGTTTACTGGATTCTGTTCATGTTCTTACATGTTTCATCTACTTGTGTTCAAGTTTGTATTATCTCCCCCTTTCTGAACTTGTTTAGGTTCTGAGTTTTCTCAAATATGTTCTTCATGATTTTTTCTTCCTTTGTCGTTCAAGCATGCTATCATATCTGTTTTGCTGAGGTTCT
>NW_017681416.1:0-11333 GCF_001879085.1 Nicotiana attenuata
CCAACAAAAAAAAAAAAAATATATATACAAAAAGATCAAGAAAGATAAAATAGAAGAAATGAAGGTTGTTGAAGTTCTTCACATGAATGGCGGAATTGGAGACATTAGCTATGCAAAAAATTCCTTGGTTCAGGTAACATGAATTGTTCTTGGCATGGAAATACTTTAATTTCTTGAATTTTAGGAGAAACAAGAGTAGCCCGATGCATAAAGTATCTCTTATTTACATAGTGTCCGAGGAAGGGCTGCACCCCAAGGGGTGTGATGTAGACAGCTATCTTAATGCAAATATTAGTGGCTGCTTCCACGACTCGAATTACATGTGACTTATATAGTCATACGGAGAGACAACTTTATCATTATAATTTTTCTTGTATCTTAGAATTTTACTTATACTCTCTCCATTCCAGTTTATGTGAACCTATTTCCTTTTTGGTCCGTTCCAAAAAGAATGAACCCTTTCTAAATTTGAAAACAATTTAGCTTAAACTTACAATTTTACCCTTAATGAGAAGCTTTTATAACCACACAAACACTCTGGCCCCTTTTTAACTTGTTTAGGACCACAAATTCCAAAAGTTTTCATTTTTTCTTAAACTTCGTGTCCAGTCAAACAGGTTCACATAAATTAAAACGGAGGGAGTATATACTACTAGTGGAATTAGCTTATTAATGTAATTTAATACTATATTGTAGCATGTTGCCTCTCTCACTTTTTCAGTTCACAAAACAATTATTATAAATTAACATGTTGAAGCATGTCGCTTTCTTTATTTTTCAGTTGAAAAATGCTCATAACTCGGAAGTGTTTAACTTTTATACATTGATTGTGTAATTTTTTATGCTATTAATAATCTAATAGAATGAAACATAACTACAGTAATTGTATAGAGATGAAATTACTAACCTAGAAAAAACGGCAGATAAAAATAGAGATATTACTGTACAAAGATTATTTACGTTATCTTCAATTTGGATTTTATAAATTCCTTGTAATATTTTCTTTGTTTCATGAACAGCAAAAGGTGATTCTCATGACAAAGCCAATAACAGAGCAAGCCATAACTGATCTCTACTGCAGTCTCTTCCCACAAAACTTATGCATTGCGGATTTGGGTTGTTCCTCTGGAGCTAATACTTTTATAGTTGTATCGGAGCTCGTTAAAATCGTCGAAAAAGAACGAAAGAAGCACGGGTTTCAGTCACCAGAGTTTCATTTTAACTTCAATGATCTTCCTGGCAATGACTTTAATACCATTTTCCAGTCATTGGATATATTTCAACAAGATTTGAGAAAGCAAATAGGAGAAGAGTTTGGTCCATGCTTTTTTAGTGGAGTGCCTGGTTCATTTTATACTAGGCTTTTCCCTTCCAACAGCTTGCACTTTGTTCACTCCAGTTACAGTCTCATGTGGCTATCTCAAGTAAGTTTTCCACATATCACAAATTATTTAATTAATACGTGTAACATAATCAGGGTAGGTTACCTATATCACACCTCCTTGGGCTAATTTTCGCACCCTGTGTGAATAGGGGATACTGTATGCCTTTTTTGTTACATAATAATTCGTGGAAACTTTTGAACTTTCACAAAGACTTTCTTGAAAACCAGAAGTGGGGCCAGGATTTTAAGCTTATAGTTTCGGAATTTTAATCGTTTTAACTTTTAAGTTACTGGGTACTAAATATAGAATTCGAACCAAAGCTACTGGGTTAGGCCGAA
The DNA here is from genome assembly GCF_001879085.1 of Nicotiana attenuata. Lineage (NCBI taxonomy): Eukaryota > Viridiplantae > Streptophyta > Magnoliopsida > Solanales > Solanaceae > Nicotiana > Nicotiana attenuata. Next base: position 1,724 of record NW_017681416.1, read on the forward strand.
CCCGCTCCCGGCACTCTAGCTCCGCCCCTATTGAAAACTATTTTGTTTAAGTTTATAGATTTCAATAATGTTTGGTAAGAAGTTTTTTTTTTTAATTTTTTTTTTATATTTTTGTAATTTTGTTGGTTCTATCTATCAGGTTCCTGATGCAGTTGAGAATAACAAGGGGAATATTTACATTGCAAGTACAAGTCCCCCAAGTGTTATTAAAGCATACTACAAACAATATGAAAAAGATTTTTCCAATTTTCTCAAGTATCGTTCTGAAGAATTGGTGAAAGGTGGGAAGATGGTTTTAACATTTTTAGGAAGAGAAAGTGAGGATCCAACTAGCAAAGAATGCTGCTATATTTGGGAGCTTTTAGCCATGGCCCTCAATGAGTTGGTTGTACAGGTAAACTTTTTTTCCTCTCAGAATAAGTTAAACTTTGGTTAGTTATGTCAAATATTTTGTTATCACTACTCGTAATACTCCCTCCGTTTACATTTATTTGGCAAGTTTTGATTTTTCAAGCCCCTTAAAAAATAATAAATGAAGTATAATTTACCATGATACCCATATTAATTGATGCATATTTTATTGGATTTGAGAAAATAATTTGAAATGAGTAATAAATACTGTGGGTATAACAGGAAAAAGGAATTGTCTTCTCTTGATCAAGTAAAAATAAAAATCTATTTTTAGTATACATACCAAGTAAAAGTGAACGGAGGAAGTATTATTTTATTACATAACTGATAACTGCTCTATCTCCATGTAGCTCGTCTATCTCTATATTCAATTAAAAGGAAGGAGATGAAAAAAATAAATTTAAAAGAAGGAAAAATACAAACACAACGCAACTAAAAAAATAATAGTTCCTCCGTCCAAATATAAGTTGTTTTGACAAAATGAATTTGTTTTTAAAATATTTAAATTTTAAGAAAAATAAGTGGATATTTTTCTTCCAAATCTGCCATTTTTTGCCTATTAGAGTGTTAATGAAGTGAGATACTTAAGGAGAGACAATGATTTATTTAAACAAATACTCTTATAATTAAGATTATTAAATGTCTTTCTAAAATCTTTAAAAGAAAATTAATAATATGGAAGGGAGATAGTTCTAATTACACTCTACAAGCCGAAGTTTAATTTGTGTGTTGACTGTTGACAGTGTATACATTTTTGACACCATCAATAAGTTGACTTATATTATAATAATAGTTAACTATCCATAGTAAATATGATATCGTAACCTGTTAAAGGGAGCTATAACTTACTATAATCGATTAATTAAATTGTGCCGATAGTATAAAATTTCTTTATGACAGTACATATAACTTAAATCCTGAATATAAGTAATTACGAATTGAATGCAGGGATTGATAGAAGAAGAGAAAGTTGACTCATTCAACATTCCTCAATATACACCATCACCAGGAGAGGTGAAATACGCAGTTGAGAAGGAGGGATCATTCACCATTAATCAATTGGAAGCTACAAGAGTCCATTGGAATGCTTGTAATGAGAACTATAAAAATGGTGGTTACAGTGTCTCAAGGTGCATGAGAGCTGTGGCTGAGCCTTTGCTTGTGAGCCAGTTTGGCGAGGAATTAATGGATTTAGTATTCCACAAATATGAAGAGATTATATCTGATTGCATGTCCAAAGAGAAGACAGAGTTTATAAATGTCACTGTCTCCTTAACCAAAAGAAATAATTAACCAGAGGCAGATTTAGAATGATTCAATGGATTCATCAACGACCAGAATTATGTATACATATAATAAGAGTACATTTGTTTAAATTGAGTGGTGTTAAATTCTGGATTTCGTCGCTACCTGCAGATTGATGGACACCAATTCTCTAACGTTGTTTTGCACTTCATATGTGTGGTCAGGCGCTGCTAATCTTATGTTGTCGCTGTCTTGTTTACTAGGAGGAGTTTCTGATCTCTCTTTCTTGGAAAGTCCTGTACCACAGAAAATATCTCATGTCAATTTGTTATTCAACGAAGAAAATGTGTTGTTTTGTATTTTATTAGATAAAAGAGAAAGGTACCCGATTTACCTACAGAACATTGTCAATTGCTAGCTTTTTACTCATAATTCGGTAGGCTTACATGCATACATAAGCTTTATTATACATGGATAGGTTCCACCATTGGAATAGTTAATGATTTATATAGGAGAGAAGGAAGTGTTAATTTAATTAAAGTGACTATTGGAAGTGTATTTTGAAGAGGTGTGTCTATTCCTGATAGACATGTTTTAAAAGACACCTAAGGTATTATAAATAGATGTCTTTTTTTTTTCTTTTTTCTTTTTTTTTTGATAACTAATTACATGTCTTTGCAACCATAAAGGGACACACATTCAGAACAAACAATAAAATAGTCAGATTCTCTTCTCTTTCTCCTAAAAACCACACAAATATGTTCTTAAGGAAATTTCAGGTTATTGCTGGAACTTGGATTTCGTTTGGTTTTTGTAATATCCTGGAGGAATTCTGCCGCAAACTGTTGGTCCAAGTAAATATTAGTTTTGAAGACTGACAAAGGAACTCAGACATGGACCAGGTCCATCCTAGTGGAGCATAGATATGGACAGACTCAAGCATGTGAGATGCACGTGAAGGAGATAGACCTAACTTGAAAGAACGAATATCTCCTGATCCTGATCGATAAGGTTGCATATTGGATAAGGAGAAGGACTCCTTACTCAAAGAGAACACGGTTTAAGAAAGGGAAGGAGTTAGAGGATGAGATCAACTAGAACTTTTCCACCAAGGAAGAGTAGTATCAGAATTCTAGTCAATCTCTATTTACTAACTCTATAAATATCAGTGTTGTTCTCTTTTACAGGCAACACACATAAGCAGAAGTTAAACGTGAATTGAGAGCAAAATAGTAAGGCAATTTTGCAAGCAATTCGTGTGTGATTCAAACGTGCAAACCTGAAGCTACTTGAACTAGATAGAAGAACGAGTTCCAAGTGTCTGTCTTTTATTCTAGTTCAATTGTAGTAGGTATTTTCATATTGTACCTTTCAGCTTTATCTAGAAGCAATTGTATTAGGTACTCAGAGTTTCAAGTTAGAGTTAACTTGAAGTTGTCGCAACAGTTGAGGCTGTGTGCTACAACAAGATTAGAGTTAGTCCTAGGTTTACAAAAGGGTTTTTGTAAATGCTGTTTTTGGCTTAGTGATTTTAGTGGAGATTTTGGGAAAATCCTATTGGAAAGTAGGTCGTGGTTTTTTTCACCTTTTGAGCCAGGTGTTTTCCACGTAAAATACTTGTGTTCTTTAATTTCCGCATTTATTATTTCTTCAATAGTAGGTTAAGGAACACGTAGAAGAACCATGTTCTTCCATAAACAACTTAAGCGAAAAATTGGTCACCACACAAATCACCCCCCCTCTTGTGTGGTATTGAAGTATAAAACATCAATTGGTATCAGAGAAGGTTATCCTTGAAGAGGCTAACACCTTAGGAACAGATCAAGATGAGTGCACCACCTGGAAACTGGGCAGGACAATCTACTGCTAGGCCTCTCTTTAATGGCCAGTACTACTCCTGGTGGAAAAACAGGATGCGACACATCATCGGAGAGGACTATGAACTCTGGGACATTGTTACTGATGGTCCCTTGGCTACCACGAAGAAGAATGCTGAAGGAGTAGATGTGCCAAAGACTAGAGCTAACTGCACTGTGAGGATTTGAAGAAGTGGGAAAAGAATGCTAAGGCCAAAAAATGGCTTGTTTGTGGAATTGGTCCAGACGAGTACAACAGAATTCAAAGATGTGCTACTGCTAAGGAAATCTGGGACACTTTGCAAGTGGCTTACGAAGGAACTCCTCAAGTGAAGAGATCAAGAGGAACATTGCTGTTTTCTCAATATGAGAATTTCACCATGAAGGAAGGAGAAACCATCCAAGAGATGTATACAAGGTTCACAACACTAACAAATGAACTTAAGTCTCTTGGAAGGATTATCCTTGAAAAAGACAAGGTTGAAAAAATTTTGACAAGGTGTTTGCCAGTTACTCGGGAAAGCAAAATTACTGTTATTCAGGAATCAAAGAACATTGCCACTCTCAAGTTGGACGAGCTAATTAGAAATCTCACTGCCTATAAACTTAGAAGGCAAAACCGTGAAGATGGATGCACCCAAGAAGGAAAGGATCCTGGCTCTCAGAATAGCTGAAGGTGCAGATCTAGAGGAAGATGAAATGGCTATTATCACGAAGGATTTCAAGAAGTATCTGATGAGAGGAAAGGGTTCTTCAAGAGGTGCAACATTCAACAAACCAAGGGTCCCTGAAAAACAGACCAACGAGAGCTGGTACAATTGTGGTAAGACTGACCACATGATCAAAAACTATCCTCAGTGGGAAATTGAATAGAAGAAGAAAAAGGGCTGAACGAAGAAACAGGAAGAAGGAACAGGTTCATCCCAAGAAGAACAAAGGATCAACAAAGGCTATGGTTGCTGCTTGGGGAGAGAGCTCAGATGAGGATTCAGAAAATGAAGATGGAGATGAACAAGCACTTATGGCCATTGGAGAATCTGATGAGGAATCAGAGGTAAGTGTGATTCATCTCAAAGACAAGATTAAATTTTTGTCTAAAGAGAGTCTATCTGAGTTACTGCTTGATTTCATTGATGAATCTGAGGTCATAAACAATGAAAAGGAACATCTGTCTAAGGAATGTGTAATCTTGAAAGCTAAGTGCAAAAATCTGGAACTCAGGGCTAGTGAAAGTGATAGTAAAAATGCTGAATGGAAGAACCAGGTTCTTGAACTTGACACCATTGTGCTAGAGCTTAGATCTGAAAATTTAAAACTAAAATTAGGAACAGGTAAAAAGAAATCTGATCACACACATCTCACCTTAGAAGAAAATCTAGGAAAAATGAAGGATGAGTTGTACAAAAGGGACGAGCAGATAAGAGTCCTAAAAGAAGATCTAAGCAAGGTTAAGCATGAACTAGACAGAACTTGTAAATGGAATAAGTCCTCTAATTCACTGTCATGGCTACAAGAACACCATAGTAGCAATAAGAGAGGACTTGGCTATGGGACCCCTGCACCTGAGTGGGATCCCAAAAGCAAGTACATCACACTTCCTGAGAACAAAATTTGACACACTGTGGTAAGACTACTCACTACAAAAGTGAATGCACTGCAAAAAAAAAGGCCAGTCAAAAGAACAAAACTTTTGTTCAAGGAAAAAATAGGCTGCCATGATAGGCTAAAAAGAATTTAATTCACCCTTTTGCCTATAGAAAGGGACCCAAACTAGATTGGGTTCCTAAGACTAACCCCTGATTTCCTTTTGCAGGTCCAAGTGAAGGGGAGCAGCCAAATATGGTACATGAATAGTGGCCGCTCAAAGCATATGACTGGAAGCAAGAACCAGTTCCTTTCACTTGAGGACTTAAAAAGAGGTAATGTCTCCTTTGGAAATGGTAAGAAAGGTGAGATCATTAGGGTTGGAAAGGTAGGTAAGACAGACTCACACTCCATTGAGAATGTCTACTTGATAGATAGCTTGAAATATAGCTTAATCAGTGTATCACAACTATGTGACAGAGGTAACTTGGTAGCATTCACCTCTACCAAATGTTTTGTGATAAATCTTACCACTGACAAGATTGTTTTGCAGGAAAAAGAGTAAACAATATATACATTGTAGATTTGTCTACTCTTTCAGAAAATAAACTCACTTGCTTGAGTGTGTTGGAAAATGATCCCCTCCTTTGGCACAAAAGACTTGGACATGCAAGTCTAAGTCAACTCAAAAAATTAGTCTCCAAGGACCCGGTGATAGGGTTACCTAACATCAAGTTTAAGGAAGACAAAGTTTGTGAGGCGTGTGCAAGGGGGAAGCAGGTAAGATCCTCTTTTAAATGCAAGAAAGTGGTAAGTACGACCAGATCGATGGAACTTGTTCATATGGATCTCTGTGGTCCAATGAGAACATTAAGCAGAGGTGGTAAAAAATATGTGATGATGCTTGTTGATGATTACTCTAGGTTTACTTGGACATTGTTTTAATATCTAAGGATGAAGCATTTGACATGTTTACTTCTTTTGTTAGAAAAACTCAGAAACAACTAGCTAATCAACTTGCATCAATTAGGTCGGATCATGGAACTGAATTTGAAAATGCTAAGTTTGCTGAATTTTGTGATGTGCATGGCATAGATCATAATTTTTCTTCCCCTAGGACTCCACAACAAAATGGAGTAGTTGAAAGAAAGAAGAGGACACTTGAAGATATGGATAGGACCATGCTTCTTTCTAGTAAACTGCCCCATAGCTTCTGGGCAGAAGCTGTAAATACTGCATGTTACATCATTAATAGGTGCATGACTAGACCTCTTGTAGAGAAGACTCCCCATGAGTTACTTAAAGGGAGAAAAGCTAATATATCGCATCTTAGGGCTTTTTGATGCAAGTGCTTTGTGCACAACAATGGAAAGGACTCCCTAGGTAAGTTTGATCCCAGAAGTGATGAGGGAGTATTCTTGGGATATTCTTCACATAGCAAAGCTTATTAAGTGTACAACAAAATAACCATGTGTGTAGAAGAAAGTGTACATGTAGTTTTTGATGAAACCAACATTCTTTCTAAGAGACAAGAACATGAAGATGAAACTATTGGGCTGGTAAAAGGTTTAAATGAAGTCAAAGCCCAAGATGAAGCTGCACCAGAAGAAGGAACAGGTGATGGAACAGGTTCTTCCATCCAGGCAACCTGACAGGGGGAACTGAACAAAGAAGAATTGAATCTAATTCCCAAATGGAACCTGTCCATGAGCATGTTCCTCAGCAACAAAACATGGGAGAAACATCAAGCAGAAACTAGTTTTGTGAAACCTTACAAGTATCAAATTTCTCATCCCATTGAGAACATAATTACTGACCCAACTTCTGGAATTAAACCAGATCTCAATTAAAGAATCTTTGTGCTTTTGATGCTTTCCTATCTCTTATTGAACCTAAAAATGTTGTTGAGTCTTTGCAGGATGCAGACTGGGTAAATGCAATGCAAGATGAACTCAATCAGTTTGAAAGGAGTCAAGTTTGGCATCTGGTTCCAAGACCCAATGACAGATCAGTAATTGGCACTAAATGGGTCTTCAGAAAAAAACTTGATGAAGATGGAACTGTTACAAAGAACAAGGCAAGGTTGGTGGTTCAAGGTTATAGCCAAGAGGAAGGCATAGACTATGATGAGACCTTTGCTCCAGTTGCAAGGTTGGAAGCAATAAGACTCCTCATAGCCTTTGCTGCATACATGGAATTACTCTTCACCAGATGGACGCCAAGAGTGCCTTCCTAAATGGCTACCTAAAGGAAGAAGTGTTTGTTAAACAACGTCCAGGGTTTGAAAGCAAGGAGTGTTTGGATCATGTATACAAATTAGGAAAGGCACTCTATGGTCTCAAGCAGGCTCCTAGAGCATGGTATGAACGACTATCCAAAATCGTGCTTGAACATGGCTACAAGAGAGGCAAAATTGATAGCACTCTATTCTTGAGGGAAAAAGGTAAGGATCTTCTAGCATTACAAATTTATGTTGATGACACAATTTTTGTGGCAACCACTAAAAAACTAAGTAAGGAATTTGCTAAATTAATGGGGAGTGAATTTGAAATGAGTATGATGGGTGAGCTTAACTTATTCTTAGGCTTACAAATTAAACAAAACTCAAATGGAACCATGATCCATCAGCAGAAATATGCAAAAGAGTTGATTAAGAAGTTTAAATGGACGAATCAAAGGAAATAGACTCTCCAATTGCAACAGCCACAAAATTGGACATAGATGAAATTGGTTCATCTGTTGATCAAAAGTTGTATAGGGGTATGACTGGTTCACTTTTGTATCTTACTGCTAGCAGACCTGACATTGTCTTCAGTGTAGGGCTTTACGCTCGATTTCAAGCAAATCCAAAGGAATCCCACTTGACTGCTGTCAAGAGAATATTGAGATGCTTGAAAGGCACTACTGACCTTTGCCTTTGGTATCCAAAAGGTAGTAACTTTAATCTAGAGGGATATGCTGATGCTGACTATGCAGGTTTCCTTATGGATAGGAAGAGCACCTCATGTATGACACACTTTCTTGGTTCATGTCTTGTGTCGTGGGCTACTAAAAAGCAAAATTCAGTGGCCTTATCTACTGCTGAAGCTGAGTATGTTACTGCTGCTTCTTGTTGTGCTCAATTGATGTGGATTAAACAGCATTTGATGGATTTTGGTATTAAAGCTGGTTGCGTCCCTATTTTTTGTGATAACACTAGTGCTATTAGTATGACTAAGAACCGGGTTCATCATAAGAGAACTAAGAACATAGATGTTAGACATTATTTCTTAAGGGACAACGATGAGAAAGGATTGATCACTATAGAATTTTGTGCTACTAATAAGCAGATTGCTAACATCTTTACAAAAGCACTGAGTAGAGAAAGCTTTGAAAGGAACGGGTTAGAACTTGGGATGAATAAGATCACCTAATGAAACCAGTTCAAAATCCACAATGAAAAAAAAAAACGGGGAAAAAATTTTGGTTAGGAAATCTAGAACTTGTGTAAATATCTAGATTAATCTTTGCTCAGTTTTATACTGTAAATAGTATACTCCTGTGCCATGTGTTGATATGACTCACTTATCTCTAACAAAATTTTCTCTATTTTGGCAAATTGAGGCATGTTCAAGAGGATTCTTAGTGAAGAACCTGGTTCATCAGTACTGGTTTATCTGAATAACGAGGTATGTTTTCTACACTCTGCACAATTAGAAATATTAATATTTAATTCATGAGCAGAGTCCTACCTATGTTCAAAAACTTCAGAAAAACCTATCCTTTTGAGTTTGAACCAGTTTCGTTTCTATTAGACTCCTCACCGTATAAAAATGCCTAGAATCCAGGGAAGCTTAACCGCCCTTTCAACCTGAAATTTCAGAGTGATTGGGCTTCTAATTGACTACAAAAAGCTGCAGTTGGACATCAACTAACCCTCTCCCTTTAAAAGCCATCATCATCATCACTGCCACTCCCATAATTCTCAAAACCGTCAAATTTTTTCTCCGTTCTCTACTCTTCCCTCTTCCAAAACTCAAATCAAATTTTTTTTCCAAAATTAGAGAAGATGACCAACCCTCAAGATAACCCCGACACACCTCCAACACCTACCCCCTCCGATTCCTCCACTACTCTTCAAACCAGCACAACCCCCCAACCTAGGAGAAGGCGAGTGAAGATGCTTGCTCGCAAAATAGTGGCTACAGGTGCGCTTTCAAAGATACTAAATGCAAAATGAAAGGCAAGTCAAGCCCAAGATTCTAATAATTCTGATGATTCTTTCAAGTCTGCGAGTGAGGGGGAAGGAATTGGATCTTCTGATTCGGAGCAAGTCACATCTGTGCAAAATCCCCCTACTGAGGTAATTTCTAATCTAGCTGAAAATCTGGAGAATCGTTTTGTTTTGGTTGGGTCTGTTGTGGATGTGGAAACGCCTGAGTCAAGAAGGAGAGGGGGTAAAAATAAAAGAGAAAAGAAAAAGAGAGTGAGGTGTGAAAAGTGATGTGAGGGGAAAAGGGAAGAAGTGTCTGATT
>NW_017681417.1:0-3827 GCF_001879085.1 Nicotiana attenuata
CTTGGCTGCTGAGACTGCTGGCCCTGTCGACCTGAATGTCCTCCCCAGAAACTCTAAAGTGGCGGTGCACTGATGGGCTGCTGATCAGAGTAATGCTGCTGAGAACCACCACCGCCTGGAGTACCATGAGAAACCTGGAGTGCTGACTGAAAGGGTCTTGGTAGATGGCCTCTACCATAAGAATCCCTACCTCCAGACGAGGTACCACTGAACCTACCAGAATGACGAGGCCTCTTACCCGACACCTGACCACCTCCTCGTGCAAGAGCCATCTCCACCCTACGGGCCGCATTGGCCGCCTCCTGAAAAGAAATCTCACTACCAGCTCCCATAGCCATCTGGAGACGGATCGGCTGAATCAATCCATCAATAAACCTCCGCACCCTCTCTCGCTCTGTGGGGAGTATAACAATAGCATAGCGTGCCAAATCAATGAACCGCGTCTCATACTGAGTGACTGTCATGGAGCCCTGCTGGAGGCGCTCGAACTGCCTGCGAAGGGCCTCTCGCTGAGTAACTGGGAGAAATTTCTCCAAAAATAACTCTGCAAACTGGTCCCAAGTCAGTGATGGCGACCCTGTTGGTCTGGATAAACAATAATCCCTCCACCAAGTCTTGGCGGATCCTGCTAGTCGAAAGGTGGTGAAGTCGACCCCATTGGTCTCCACAATACCCATAGTCCGAAGAACCTCATGGAAGCTATACAAGAAATCCTGGGGGTCCTCTGAAGAAGCACCACTGAATGTGGTGGTGAAGAGCTTGGTGAATCTATCCAGCCTCCACAAAGCATTTGCGGACATAGCCGCTCCATCGCCGGTCTGAGTCACAATACCCGGCTGAACTGCCACAACTGGCTGAGCCACTGGAACCTAAGTTTGGGGAGCTACCTGCTCCGGAGTACGTGTAGCAGGAGTCTGAACCCCTCCTCCAGCCTGAGAAGTGGCTGGTGCTACTGGAAGCAAAACCGCTTTAGTGACGCTCTCCACAAAAGCCTACCAATCTGACCAGAGCGTCCTGAAGAACTAGGGTGGCTATGAACCCCTCTGGGACCTGAGCTGGGCCCACCGGAGCTGCTGGGGCTGGAGCCTCCTCATCATAATCAACATGAGGCTCCACCTCTGGGACTGCTGCTTGGGGCTGAGCTCTGCCCAGGCCTCGGCCTCTGGCACGGCCTCGGCCTCTGCCCCTCGCAGGAGCTGCTGCTGGGGGCTCGGGCTGCTGCGCGGTAGAAGAGGATGCCCGTGTCCTCGCCATCTGCGAAAGAACAGAGTGGGAAGACAATCAGTATTTGGGAAACAGATTCGCACGACAAGAAAGAACAGAAGTGAAGTTTTCCTAACTTCGTAGCCTCTGTGAGTTGTGATACCTATGTAACCTAGTGCTCTGATACCAACTTTGTCACGACCCGAATTTTTCGCACCATCGGGAGTCGTGATGGCGCCTACTAACGGAGCTAGGCAAGCCAAACATTTCAGTATTCCCTGATAACACCTCAACAATATAAATATTACGAGTCATTTAAATAAAAGCGGAAGTCTTAAAAAACATAGGTAAATGAAAACCAAAAATGCGGAAGTTTAACAGTTCTCTACCCAAGACTGGTGTCGCTAACTCACGAACTACTAAGGAGTGCTAAAAACAAGTCTGAATAGAAATACATCAATGTTTGTCTTGGTACAATGAAAACAAACTAAAACATAGAAAGGGACTCCGGCCTGTGAACGCCAGTTAGGCTACCTTGTCAGCTCCCGATCAATATCCTACTGCTGTGATCCAAAAGTTGCTCCGGTACCATGATCTGTATGAAAGAGCACAGAAGTGTAGCATCAGCACAACCGACCCCGTGTGCTGGTAAGTGCCTGGCCTAACCCCGGCGAAGTAGTGACGAGGCTAGACAGGACTACCAAACCAACCTGTGCAGCTCAATATATATATGCAATAAAAGGAAAGAACAAAGAAATTAAACAGTTAAGAGGGAGGGGAGAATACTGTGGGGAAGTACAGTCTAGATATAAAGTCAACAACTTAAGTAAGAAACATGGCAATAACAATAACTAATGAGAGCAGGAAAATCAACAGTTGCACGGCATCAACCTTCGTGCTTTTACCCTCATTCTCACCAAGAGCAACCAAATAAAGTGCACGGCATCACCCTTCGTGCTTTTCCTCACATAACTCTCACATCATGGCACGGAATTTCCCTTCGTGCAAATATCATCAAAAACATGGCACGGAATGACCCTTCGTGCAAGTATAATCAAACATGGCACGGAATGACCCTTCGTGCAAATGTAATCAAACATGGAACGGAATGACCCTTCGTGCATTATCACTCTTCCTCACCCAAATAGTAGTCACAACCGAACGGGGCGAGGGGATAACAAATAATAAGAAGTGTCCCGGCAAGGGAAATACACAATTAAACAGCTAAATCCCGGCAAGGGAGCAACAACAATAACTTCCATATCCCGGCAAGGGAGATAATCAATATACTCAAGCCATCCCGGCAAGGGATTGATCATATCTCTTTCTATTTCTTTCATTTCTTACTCAATAGTCTTTTTTTTAATATCGTTCGAGCCAACACTCCAAAGAATTTACAATTCATACTTAATCCTCATGCTCTTCACATTGCATAGAATTCATCAATTAACATGGAAGAGTCATAACAATATCAGAATAAGTACAAACAAGGACCCACGGTCATGCTAGACACCGGTGTATAGATACTCGTCACCATGCCTATACACCGTACTCCACATTTAGCAATTAGCAAACAACACTCTAATCCTATTCCCTCAAGCCAAAGTTAGATCAAACACTTACCTCGAATGCTCCAAACTCAACTCAATCCTCTAGTATAGCTTTACCCCTCGAATTCACCACCAAACCGCTCGAATCTAATCACAAATTACTTGAAAGTATTAACAATGCTACGTGAATCAATTTGAATGCATGAAAATGAATTTCCCAAAGTTTGTTCAAAAATTTCCAAAATGCCCCCGGGCCCATGTGGTCAAAACCCGAGGTTCGAACCAAAACCCGATTACCCATTCCCCCATGAATTCAGATACATAAGTTATTTTGGAATCGGACCTCAAATTGAGGTCCAAAACCCCCAAATTTAGGAACCCTAGTTCTACCCTAAATTCCCAAATTCCCCCATTAAAATCCTTGGTTTGAAGTTGAAATTATGTTTAAGGATGTTAAGGAGTATAGAAAATCAGTTAGAAATTACTTACCAATCGTTTTGAAGAAGTAGAATCGTTTGGAAAATCGCCTCTTATGTTTTGGGTTTTGAAAAAGTGATAAATGATTGAAAATTCCGACTTTATATACTGTAATGAAGACCCGGCGCGGACCGCACAAAAATGCCCCGCGGCCGCGCCGAGGAAAGGGTGTGGAAACCACTCTCTGAACCTACCCGGCGCGGACCGCACTTATTTGGTGCGCGGCCGCGCTGGTTGAATGAAATCCCAAGGCCCCTCTCTGAATCTTCCAGCGCGGACCGCACTGATATGGCACGCGGTCGCGCTGGTCGAATTGGGAGTCATTGGCCCTCTGAACCCAGCAACGCGGACCGCGCAAAAGTACACCGCGGCCGCGCGGCTGCCAGCACGGACCGCGCGGAAATTACCGCGGCCGCGCTGGGGGCCTGCAACACCTGGACCTGCAACACCTGATACTTTTAAGCCTAAGACCTCCCGGGACCTACTCAAAACTCACCCGAGCCCTCGGGGCTCCAAACCGAACATACATAAAATCTCAAAAACATACTCCGGACTCATTCGTGCGATCAAATCGCCCAATTAACATCATGAATCATC
>NW_017681417.1:5233-11331 GCF_001879085.1 Nicotiana attenuata
ATACGAATACGTAGACCCCGGATCAAACAACACTGAAGCATCTCTATCACAAACCAAAACCGTACCTGTAATAACCGCATCTGAAGCCTCTGCCTCGGGCCTAGCCTGAAGAGCATAACATCGGGGCTGGGCCCCACCACTCTAATCTACCTCTCTGGGACGTCCTGCTGCTGGCTGGCCTCCACCTCTGGCGGTCTGAGCTCCACCTCTATGACCTCTACCTCCACCTCTAGTACCTCTACCCTGCCTCTACCGGCTAGGCAGCCTGTGGAACATCTGGTGCCTGAATCATAGGACGGGGACCCTACTGCTGAGAACTGCTCGAAGCTCGAGGGAAATACCTAGCAATGTGCCTCGTGTCGCCACAAGTAAAACAAGCCCTCGGCTGCTGAGTCTGCTGGCCCTGTCGACCTGAATGACCACCATGGAAACTCTGGAGCGGCGGCGCACTGATAGGAGCTGGCGGTGCACTGAATGGCTGCTGATCAGAATAATGCCCATGGAAACCACGATCACCTGGGGCACCCTGAGAAACCTGGAGGGCTGACCGGAAAGGCCTAGAAGGCTGACCCCTATCATAAGAATCTCTGCCTCCAGATGAGGCACCACTGAATCGGCCCGACTAACGGGGTCTCTTGTCTGCTCTATGACCACCCCCTGTGGCAATACCATCTCGATCCTCCGGGCCATATTGGCCGCCTCCTGAAAAGTGATGTCACTCCCCGCCTCTCTATCCATCTGGAGACGAATAGGCTGAATGAGTCCATCAATAAACCGTCTCACTCTCTCCCTCTCAGTGGGGAGTATGACAATAGCATGGCGAGCCAACTCAATAAACCTGGTCTCGTACTGGGTGACTGACATGGATCCCTGATGGAGACGCTCGAACTGCCTCCAATAGGCCTCACGCTGCGTGATAGGGAGAAACTTCTCCAGAAACAACACTGAAAACTGATCCCATGTCAAGGCTGGAGACCCTGCTGGTCTAGCTAAACAGAAATCCCTCCACCAAGTCTTGGCGGATCCAGATAGGCGAAATGTAGTAAAGTCCACTCCATTGGACTCAAAAATACCCATGTTCCAAAGAACCTCGTGGCAGCTGTCCAAATAATCCTGAGGATCCTCGGTAGATGCACCGCTGAAAGTAGTAGTGAAGAGCTTGGTGAACCTATCCAACCTCCATAAAGCATCGGCTGACATAGCTGCCCCATCACCGGCCTGGGCTACCATACCCGGCTGAGCTGCTCCAACTGGCTGAACTGCTGGAGTCTGAATCGGGGGAACTCCCTGCTCCGGAGTACGAGTAGCAGGAGTCTGGGCCCCTCCTCCAGCCTGAGAGACGGCTGGTGCTACAGGAAGCAAACCTGCTCGGGTGACACTCTCCATGAGGCCCACCAATCGGACTAGAGCATCCAGAAGAACTGGGGTAGCAATAAACCCCTCTGGGACCTGAGCTGGGCCCACCGGAACTGCTGGGGCTGGGGTCGGAACCTCCTCGTCAATGTCAACCTGAGGCTGCGCCACAGGTGCTGCTGCTCGGGGCTGAGCTCCGCCCCTACCTCGGCCTCGCCCTCTGCCCCTAGTGGGAGCTGTCTGGGGCTCGGACTGCTGATCGGAAGATGAAGAAGTACGTGTTCTCGCCATCTGCGAAAGAACAGAGTAGAAATTCATTTAGCATTGAGAAACCAAATCGCACGACAAGAAAGAACAAATGTGAAACTTTTCCTAACTCGGTAGCCTCTGGGGGATAAATACAGACGTCTCCGTACCGATCCCTCAGAATCTACTAAGCTTGTCCGTGAGTTGTGAGACCTATGTAACCTAGAGCTCTGATACCAACTTGTCACAACCCGAATTTCCCACCCTCGGGAGTCGTGATGGCGCCTACTCGTAGAAGCTAGGCAAGCCAAATTTTTAATTACTTTCCGTTTACAACATAATCCCTCTTAACAATTCATGGCAACAATATAAAAGCAATGAAATTGAATCAACATGCGGAATAGTCAATATAATCCTCTACCCAAGACTGGTGTCACAATACTCACGAACTGCTAGGAAATACTAAACACAAACGTCTGAAAGAAAACATAAGCTGTTTGTCTCGAATACAATGAGGCAACAGGCTAAAAAAAGAGAGAATAAGGGAGACGCCGGGCTTGCGGACGCCTGCAAGTCTACCTCGGGTCTCACCGGACTGAAGGCCTGCTCCCGTACTAATGCTGCTGTTGCTGCTGCCCGAAACCTGGACCTGTGAAAATAGCACAGAGTGTAGCATCAGCACAATCGACCCCATGTGTTGGTAAGTGTCTGGCCTAACCCCGGCGAGGTAGTGACGAGGCTAGGACCAGACTCCAGATAAACCTGTGCAGATATATATATACAAGTACAATGGAAAAATAGCAAGAAAATAATAATTTAAGCTGGGGAAGGGAGCATGCTTCGGGGTAACAGATAGAATCAAAATATCAGGAATAATGGTACGTACATCTACAGTTTAACTTCTAACAATAATGAAAAGGTAAAACAACTTTCATATTCAACTCATCTTGTTGCAGGCGTGCAACCCGATCCCATTTCTCATTATCTCGTGGTAGGCGTACCACCCGCTCCCATTTCAATATCACTCGTAGTAGACGTACCACCCGCTCCCATTTCAGTATCACTTGTGTTAGGCGTACCACCCGATCCCATTTCAATATCACTTGTGGTAGGCGTACTACCCGATCCCATTTGAATATCACTTGTGGTAGGCGTATGTGTTACACCCTGCAATATTACGCCCTGCAATATTTTACGTTGAATTTGTCTTTGTAAGGTAATTGACATCAGTCCAAGGAAAAGATTATTTGGGGATTATAAGTGATGAGTAAATTCGTGAAGGTAAGAGGGTAAGTAATATCGAAGAAAATGAATTTTTTCAAAGTTTGGCATGTTGGGGTAAAATACGGCCCTAGCTAAAATATCCGGTATTTTTGGACTAGTGCCATACAGGTACTATATGGCCATGGTAGTAAGGTGTATAAAGTATGTTGAAAGTGAGTAATATTTTAAGTAATTCGGGGCAAATTTTAAATTATACGGGTAATTGGTTAATTACCGGGTAACAAAACATTACCTTGTTAACTATTAAGCGGACAAAAAATTTAATCAATTGTCCCAAGAGGGAACGAGGCAACCCCTCACTTTTGTATAAAGTGAGTCATTAATTCATGCTTACATGTGTCTAAGAGATACGCATTAAAGTATTTCCAAGTCTTTATGGCAAGCCTTATCTAAAATAAGGAAATAAGGATCTGATTTTGAAAGACAAAAGCAAACCTTGTTACATTCTGATGGAAATGAAAGGCAGAAGCTTTTCAACGTCCAAAAACCACAATCCTCAATTCATTTTATTTGGTTTGATAATCAAGCACTTGGAAACAAATCCAACAAAAACGTTGGAATATGTCAAAAATCAGATTCCATCTATTTTGTCTATGGTTTTAAAACCAAAAACGCTAGAACACCAAATCAATTCATCCAATTATTTAGCCAACATTTCAATTGGAATTTCAAGAGATTCAAGAAGAAATCTCGTTCAACATATGTCATTGAAGCAGAAGCTTCATCTCATTCGAGAACTCCAGGAACAGGTATGTTAAGGCTCTCCCTTCATTCTTTTGGCATGATCTATAGTGAAACGAACGCAAACGATACGCTATTTCATAATGAATCTACTCCTAGCAACTAAGGTTGTCCATGTTGTTCTTTCCTTACAAAGTTATTCCAAGAAAGTATGTATGATCCTTGAGTCCTAGTGAAGTTCATATTGATGGTATGATGTCCATAATGTTAATAGACGGTGCAATGACCTTATGTCACTCCNGGAGTGCTGACTGAAAGGGTCTCAGTGAATGGCCTCTACCATAAGAATCCCTACCTCCAGATGAGGTACCGCTGAACCTGCCAGAATGCCGAGGCCACTTATCCGACACATGACCACCTCCCCGTGCAAGAGCTATCTCAACTCTACGAGCCGCATTGGCCGCCTCCTGAAAAGAAATCTCACTTCCGGCTGAATTAGCCCATCAATAAACCTCTGCACCCTCTCTCTCACGGTGGGGAGTATCATAATAGCATGGCGGGCAAGATCAGTGAACCGAGTCTCATACTGTGTAACTGTCATAGTGCCCTGCTGGAGGCGCTCGAACTGCCTGCGGAGAGCCTCTCGCTGAGTAACTGGGAGAAACTTCTCCAAAAACAACTCTGCAAACTGCTCCCAAGTCAATGATGGCGACCCTACTGGCCTAGATAAACAGTAGTCCCTCCAGCAAGTCTTGGCAGATCCTGCTAGACGAAAGGTGGCGAAATCGACCCCATTGGTCTCCACAATACCCATAGTCCGGAGAACCTCATGGCAGCTGAATAAGAAATCATGTGGGTCCTCAGTAGGAGCACCGCTGAATGTGCTGGTGAAGAGCTTGGTGAACCTATCAAGCCTTCACAAAGCATCCGCGGACATAGCCGCTCCGTCGCCGGTCTGAGCCGCAATACCCGGCTGAACTGCCACAGCCGGCTGAATCACTGGAACCTGAGTCTGAGGAGCTACCTGCCCCGGAGTACGTATAGTAGGAGTCTAAACTCCTCCCTCAACCTGAGAAGTGGCTGGTGCGGTAGAAGAAGAAGCACGTGTTCTCGCCATCTGCGAAAGAACAGAGTAGAAGGGCAATCAATGTTTTAGCAACAGAATCGCACGACAAGAAATCATTCTTTTCTTAGGTATCGGGTTTGGATTTTGATTCCAAAACTTGGTACAAGTCCGAAATATCAGTTAAGACTTACCGTAAAATTTGGTGTCAATCCGAGTAGTTTAAGGGCGTTTTGACCCGTTGGAGGAGAATTAAGAACTTGAAGTTCAATGATTTGATTCATTTGGTTTTGGGGTTGATTCCTCGATTTTGCATTGTTTTGAGTGTTTCGAGGGTTCGAGTAGGTCCGCCTCGTGACTTCAGACTTGTTGGTATGTTCGGGCGGGGCACGGGAGCCCCGAGCGTCTTGCTGCTTCTGTCATATTCGCATCTGCGGTTCTTGGACCGCAGAAGCGGGACCGCAGATGCGGTCATTAGATCGCAGAAGCGGAGAAGGGGCAGGCCAGGGGAAACCGCAAAAGCGGCCCAGGGACCGCAGAAGCGGTTCCGCCTATGCGGCCCCCAGACCGCAGAAGCGGTCGAGCCACAAATCCCAAAAGCTGCAGAAGCGGCCAAATTCCGCTGAAGCGGATTCCGAAGAAGCGGAAATACTTTCGTAGATGCGAAAATAACTGGGGACAGAAGGGTTCATTTAATACGAACTCAAACTCATTTCTCTCATTTTTCACTCTACACTTAGGCGATTTGGGTTCTTCCAAGAGAGGGTTTCCACATAACTTGGTAAGGTAAGTAACTTCCCTTCATCCTTAGCTTAAATACATGTATATTAGGTAGATTAAACACCAAAAATTTAGTAAAAATCAAGAATTTGAGCTAGACCTAGGGTTTTAATAAAACTAAGAATATATCTTAAAAATTTGCCATTTAATGAACTAGAAATCATATATTTGTGATCCTTAGGTGATAGAGAACAACTTCCTTCGAAAAATCTCGGAATCCGGGCAGGTGGGCCCGGGGTCGGAATTTAGGAAACTTGTGTTAATGGTTAGAAAATTGCCTAAATAGTTAGAGTTCGACCTTGTAAGCCTTTATTTACTAGTTCTTACTTCGTTTGATTAGTTTGGGATTGTTCGGCTTCGAATTAAGGACTTGGGTTCGTTCTTGGACATTGGAAGTGCACTTTGGAGCGAGGTGAGTCTCCTTTCTAACCTTGTAAGAGGGAATTATCCCCATAGGATTATAAATGAGTAATTGTTGTTAAATGCGGGGGCTACGTACGTACTAGGTGACGAGAGTCAGTGCGTAGCTACTATAATGATAATTGTTTAGGTAGTTTAGGACCCACGTCATGTCTAATTGGGGAATATTTCATGTTTTAAATTGCCAATATGATCATTTATGATTTGCTAGAGACTTGAGGAAATGAAAAGTGAACTTATGAGTTTGTTGAGTCTTGGTAGGAATTCCCTT
>NW_017681418.1:0-3029 GCF_001879085.1 Nicotiana attenuata
AGTCGTGATGGTTGCTATCGTGAATCAGGCCAGCCGACACAATTCCCAAATCAAACCATTGCTCTATAAAGTCATTTTAAGCCAATAATTAACAAAAATCACATAATATAAGTCTAGATAACTAGTGCGGAAGAAAAACAACACAAGCCCGACATCGGGGTGTCACAAGTCACGAGCTTCTACTAAGGTCTGAATACAACGAAGAGTCTAAAAATATACTATAACAGTCTAAGGAAGATAAGAGGGAGAAGAGCAGGGCTGCAAACGCCGGGCAGCTACCTTGCTATCTCCGATGAACCTGCCAATATAGATCTTACAAGGGACGCCGTACAAATAGTGCCTCTAAATCTTCAAGGCATTGACAATAGCAGCTAACTCAAGGTCATGGACGGGATAGTTCTTTTCATGCACCTTTAGTTGTCTGGACGCGTAATCAATCACCCTACGGTCCTGTCTCAACACCGTACAGAGGCCAACTCCCGACGCATCACAATAAACTATATCAGACCCCGAACCTGAAGGCAATACTGTCACGACCCCAGTTCACCCTCCGTGAACATGTCGTGATGGCACCTAGTCCCTATGACTAGGTAAGCCCAACAATGCAGAAGATAAACCATAATTTCGGGAAAAAGTAAATAAAACTGGAATAGCAAAATAAAAATGGTGTTTAAGGTGCCGCTCGGCACATACCATAACAATTCTCAAAGCTAACAATATTCCCAAAACCCGGAAACTCACAAATCACAAGCTAAGGAATACATAAGAGGCTCTGGCTCAAGAATATCTATAAAAAAGAAAAATACTGGAAGAACTATACTTATTACAGAAAGCTAGAAAGGGACTCCTCGGTCTGCGGACGTAGCAGATATACCTTGAAGTCACTACCGATACGCCTCCTTCCAAGGCTGACAAAACTGAGTGGGAGTACCTGTATCTGCACAACAAATGTGCAGAAGAGTAGCATGAGCACACCACGGCGGTGCCCAGTAAGTATCAAGACTAACCTCGGTGGAGTAGTGACAAGGAACAGTCGAGGCACCTACCGGTCAATAAACAGTATAATCATAGGAATAATGGTAACGACATATGAATATGCAAAGACTGCATGAATGACCAAAAATGCTACAATTCACAATAAAGGATAAATACAACAATTAACAAAAAGAATATAATATACGATGATACAAAACGACGGCAGAATCACAATCCAATTCCTAAGGTCACAACACAGCATGGGAAAAGACAAGTCAATAACTCATATCCTACAATGAGGTTCACAAAAGGTCTTATTCAACTCTTTCCACAATTTCACCAAGTCTCGGGTAACCACAACTCGTAAAAGACCCAGCATCTGAAATCTAACAATTGGCATCCTGTGCCCCATCAATCTTATGGTCATGCTGACAACTAACTGGCCAACTAGGGCCACTCTCACAGATATAATGGATAAACGAGGGCGTACCACCACCCTTAGCAAAATCAGGAGAAATTCACCTAACTATAGGAGTGTTCAACTACGTGTATGCTTGTGCAAGTAATTCTAACAAAATTCTACCAGCTAGCAAACATGAAAAAGGAGAACAGACCGCACGAACGATGTTTCCTCACAATTCCCAAGCGGTAACGCTCATACAGGTAAACCGCCCACAATCACAATATAAAACCAATAGTAATGCCTCCACAGGCCGTCACAACCCCTATAGAATCAAATACCCGGCATAGCCCACCTTATTTCGCCACGTGTGCAACTAATAATATAATAAGCACCGCCTTATTCCGCCACACGTGCATAACACTGTTCCCAAACATAAATATGGGTACTAGGGATCTCTTGGTATCCCAAGGATCTCTTGGTATCCTCAATATGTATGCTAGGGATCTCTTGGTATCCCGAGGTTCTCTTGGTATCCTCAATATAAGTGTTGGGGATCTCTTGGTATCCTGAGGATCTCTTGGTATCCTCAATATAAGTGCTAGGGATCTCTTGGTATCCCGCATTATAGCCCAATCAACATAAATGTGCAGGTGCACGGCATCACCCTTCGTGCCTTATCACTCTTTCTCACCCAAACAGTAGAACAACAACATCCCGGCAAGGGAGTCAACAATAGAAGACAATAACGTCCCGGCAAGGGAATCCACAATAGAAACAATAATGTCCCGGCAAGGGAATCAACAATACATAAGAAGGGTCACGGAAAACCAAGAAGCACGATAACCTCAACAAATAACAAGACATAATAAGTGTGTGATAACTACACTGGTAACCACAATAATTGGACATGTAACATATTTGCACGACGCCACAGAGGAAATTACAATTAAGAAGTGTCCAGACAATAAGGAGGTTAATATGAATCAATAACTACAATTAAGGAAATATCAGCTAAACCTAAGATATCTAACTTCTTTCCGATTAAGACAAGCAATTAGGAATGATACTATGACTATACAAGGGTAAACATCCAAAGTTAGACAGGTATTAATCAATTTGGCAACAAGTATACACCAAAAGGGGCAAATAAGTTCCAAGTAAGACATGTAGAGGTGAAACTAATAGCAGGGAACTCAATTATATCGAGAACAATTTCATACTCAGTGATGATAAGGGTCTAAGAGCCTAAAAGGATCAATTTACCACAAATAAATCCAAGCACACCCTCGTCACCTCGCGTGCAAGGAATACAATCAACATAGAAGACTCAAATCCTAAGGGGAAGTCCCCCACACAAGGTTAGGCAGGATACTTACCTCAAACCGGCTAAAATCAACTAGCAACCACGTTCTTGCCACGAGTTCTCGACTCCAAATGGCCCAAATCTATTCAATTAAATCACACATTGTAATTAACATCTCAAGCAACTGATTCTATTATTTAATTCAAAGCTAAAGCGCGAAATTAGGTAAAATGACCAAAATGCCCCTCAGGCCAACATCTCGGAATCGGATAATTTTTATATTTTCAGAACCCTCGTACTCTCGCGAGTCTAACCATATAAAAATCTCCCAAATCGGAGGTCAAATGC
>NW_017681418.1:5660-6237 GCF_001879085.1 Nicotiana attenuata
CTCCTATCCTACCTACGCAACTAGTTCTACCACCTACGCGGAACTAATGGAAGTAATCCACTCTCCAACTACACGGGCCGACTGCTGGACCTGATGCTAGGAATAAGCCCCTCAATGAACTGGCGAACCTTCTCTCGAACAGTAGAAACCAAGGCTGAGGCATGTCTAGCCAAACTGGTGTAACGAACAGCATACTCCGAGACGGTCATAGCACCCTGGTGCGAATGCTCAAACTCCGCGCACCATGCATCCCTGAGGCTCTGAGGAACAAACTCTCTCAGAAACATATCCGAAAACTGAGTCCAAGTCAGTGAAGCTGCCTCGTCTGGACTGTCTAACTCATAGGTGCGCCACCAATCATAGGCGGCTCCTCGAAGCTGAAAAGTAGTGAAAGAAACCCCGCTCGATCCAGAGATACCAATAGTACAAAGAATACGGTAGCACTCATCAAGGAACCCCAAGGCATCGTCTGATCCTAATCCACTGAACCCCGGAGGATCATACTTCTTGAACCTCTCTAGTCTCATCTGCTCCTGCTCGGAAGCCGCTACCATGCCCTCGGGCTGAACTGGTGCCG
>NW_017681418.1:8311-11331 GCF_001879085.1 Nicotiana attenuata
ATTTTCAGAACCCTCGTACTCTCACGAGTCTAACCATATAAAAATCTTCCAAATCAGAGGTCAAACACCCCCTCAAAACTCAATAATTCGGTCTATGAAGTTCTACCCATTTTTCATTAAAAATCTGAAATTTAAAGGATGAAATTAAGAGGAGATTTATGGAAATTGGTCTAAATCGAGTGAGAAGCACTTACCCAAGTTGCCCAGGTGAAAATCCCTTCAAAAATCGCCAAGGACCGAGCTCTAGAAGACAAAAATGTGATAAAATGATGAAACCCTCGAATTTGGGATTAAATTATGTCTGCCCAGTTAATTGTTCATCGCGATCGCGGAGCAAGGGTCGCGATCGCAGAGAGGAAATTTGAGGCTGCCCAAAAATACACATCGAGTTCGCGTGAAAAGGGATGCGAACGCGAAGAGCAATAGGATGGTTGCTAATGCGATCGCGTAGCTGCTTATGCGAACGCGAAGAGTAAAATGGCCAACTGGCCCAACCCCTAATTCCTATTATGCGAACGCGGGATTGAGGACGCGATCGCGAAGCATAGAAAGATAGACTATCGCGATCGCGTGAGTCTATATGCGATCGCAGTGAAGAAATGAGCAGAACATCGCGAACGCGTGAGGACGAATGCGAACGTGTAGAAGGATTTTTGAGGTGGTCTCCAACACTGCATCGCGATCGCGGGAGAATCTTCGCGATCGCGTAGAAGGATGCCAGAAGCAGCAACTACAGCAGTTCAGAAGTGGGGAAAAATGACCCGTAGCCCATCCGAAACACACCCGAAGCTCCCGAGACCCTGTCAAATCACACACACAAGTCATATTACCCAACACGGACTCGCTCGAAGTTTCGAATCACATAAAACAACATTGAAACGACGGATCAAACCAAAAATCAAGCTTATGAACTTCCAAATCCTCAAAATACGCTTTCGATCAAAAACTTAACCAAACCACGTCCGAATGACCTCAAATTTTGCACACACATCCCAAATGACATGTCGGAGCTACTGCAACTTCCGGAATTCCATTCCGGCCCTCGAATCAAAATCCCACTATCGGACCGGAACTTCAGAAATTCAAACTTCGGCATTTCAAGCCCAAATTAGCTACGGACCTCCAAAATACATTCCGAACACGCTCCCAACCTCGAAATCACCTAATAGAGCTAACGGAACCATCGAATTTCCATTCTGAGCTCGTCTTCACACTGTTTCGACTACGGACCACTTTCCAACACTTAAGCTCTCATTTAGGGACTATGTGTCCCAAAACTCTCCGAAATTCCACACCGAACGTCCCGGCAAACCAAAATAGCAGAAATGAACTTAGGGGAAGCACTTAATAGGGGATCGGGGCATGAATTCTAAAAACGACCGGTCGGGTCGTTACATCCTCCCACACTTAAACATTCGTTCGTCCTCGAACGAGCATAGAGAACACACCTGAAATCTTCAAGTCACTGAGTACGCACTTCCAACATACACCCGCGGGTGATCCCACGTCAACCCAATCCTCTTAAGCCTGACGACACCATCTCAACTGAAATTTAACCTTTCTAGCAATACCAATAGGCCTTCCAACCAGAATTTCTCACCTTCCATTCGTTTCCAAAAGACCCAATCCTAAATCCATATCCGGTATCAGTCTCAACCAGCTATTTCACTACAAGCCAACACACACAGGGTACAACCACACAACGTGACACATCGCACACAGGCCCACAATAACATTTCTGATAGCAATACTTGCCTGAGATCAAATCTGTACCGGCCATAAGCCTCATATTCAACAGGAACTCCTTTCAAACTTCCACAACACTGGCGATGATACAATAACTACGAAAACCGCATAACAAACACACGATTAACCAAATCTCAGCAACACCAACGGGTACACATCCCACAAACTAAACTCAAGAAGCATAGAACGGAAATGACTGAATATGGGAAAGGAACACATAAAGGGAACTTACAAACAAATCAAACTAGCACAAATTCTTCTACAACACAAATCGACAAAACATCTAACAAAAAGGAATGAAAGCATATAAAAGACTCACAAGGATCTTATACTGATATAACTCTCACTGCAGTACACAGCCCGGTCTCAACATATCAAATCACCTGAAATCACGAGGGTCCCGCCCTCAACACTGAATCACAAGTAGGGCACACATCAACCCATCTAGAGACTCTCACTAGATCAATTCCGTCTACAACTTATAAACAGGCTGGCTCCCACACCGGTGGAGCATAGAAATCATAGCTCGTAACCAAGAATACTCAGTGATCACATCAAACCTATCGAAACAGACAACATAAATTTACGACTAGCATCATAACTCTCGACAGCAGCTAGAAACGGACGATACACACGGCTATCACTCATAAAACCTACCAACGGGTTAATCACATAAACATAGTGCAAACCATGGAATGCACCCATAATTGGGGTCAATAAATAAGGGAGCTCACCCCGATAAGCAGAGCTGTGATGAACTACGGATAGTGCCCCTCAATAATAAACTGGATCCGTACCTGAATGACATCCAACTGGCGCACCGGCCTCAAGCCTACCATATGACACACATCAATGAGCCGGGCCTACCCCTCTTGGGCGCCCTCTACCTGCCTGAATACCTCGTTGGGACATATCGGTCTGAAGTCTGGGACAATCTCTCATCATGTGGCTGGTATCTCCACACTCAAAGCACCCTCTCTGCTGACGAGGCGGTGGGAACTCTGCGGTGCGGGTACTCCGAGACCCATGAACACCTGAGTCACCATGCTGAGTCTGAAGCGCGAACTGAACTGGCTGACCCAAAAAACCTCTACCATGATGCACCCTGCCTCCAAAATAAGGACCTGTATATCTCCTCGGTCTACGAGGACTCCTCGCCTCCTCAAACTCTCCCTCCTGATCATGTCTGCTCTCTCTCTCATGACCCTGCCTGCCCTCTCTCTCTCTAGCATGCATACCCTCTATCCTCCTAGCTAATCGTTCCACCACCTGCG
>NW_017681419.1:0-1299 GCF_001879085.1 Nicotiana attenuata
TGATGATACTATCATATTCTGTTCATCTGATGCAACATCATTAAGACTGGTGATGGAGATATTACATGCTTATGAGAAAGCTTCTGGACAACTGGTTAACAAAGGAAAGTCAGCAATATACATGCATCACTTAGTAGAGGAGGAGGTATTTAGAAAAGTTGAACTGATCACAGGAATTGGGAGGCAGGAGTTCCCCCTTACCTATTTGGGATGTCCTATATTCTATGCAAGGAGGAAGATGGAATACTATCAGACTATGATTACAAAGGTGTTGGATAAATTACAAAGTTGGAAGGGTAAATTATTGTCAATTGGAGGGAGAGCAATTCTAATCTCTAATGTGTTACAAACAATGCCCATACATCTCTTGTCTGCTGTAAATCCACCTAATAATGTCATTAATACACTACACAAGATTTTTGCTCAATTCTTTTGGAGTAGTTCTGTTGGTGGTAATAGCAGACATTGGGCATCATGGAATACTTTATGCATGCCATGTGAAGAAGGAGGTATTGGATTCAGAAACTTGCATGATGTAGCCAAAGCTTTATTCTGCAAGCTGTGGTGGAAGTTCAGAACTAAACCAAGTCTTTGGAGCTCATTCATGAGCCAAAAATACTGCAAGAAGTTGAATGCAGTTGTAGTACCATGGAGGGAAGGCTCTCATATTTGGAGGAGAATGATTGAATGCAGAGACTTGATTGAACACTTAATAGTTTGGCAACCTAAAATGGGATCATCTCTATTTTGGTTTGACAATTGGACAGGACTGGGAGCTCTGTATTTTTTAATGCCTGATAACTTTGGAATAGATGAAGACATTAACAATGTTAGTGAGTTGGTGGAGGAAGGGCAGTGGAATGCTGAAAGGCTTTTACAAGTTCTACCAGAGGAATATGCAGAACACATTATAGCAGAGGTTAAGCCACCAGTTAGATATAATGACCTGGACACACCTTTCTGGATCCTAGATACAAAAGGAAATTTCAGTGTTAAATCAGCTTGGAACTACCTGAGAAGGAGGGAACACCCTAGGAGAGCTTATAGCATGATTTGGGTGAAAGGTCTACCATTTAAAATCTCTTTCTTCATGTGGAAAGTCTGGAAAGCTAAACTACCACTTGATGATTTTATGAGAAGAATAGGATATTTGATGGCATCTAGATGTTGGTGCTGTGCTGAACCACAGGAAGAAACAATGGTACATCTATTCTATGCATCAAATGCAGCAAAGACAGTTTGGAAATACTTCCTAAGTAGGGCTGGAATTTCAGCAGAAGGGTTGAATTTTCACCAAGC
>NW_017681419.1:2641-6123 GCF_001879085.1 Nicotiana attenuata
GTAATTCTAAGGAAACTTTAACAGAGTACAAGAGCTACAAACAAAAGCTAGTTGTTTTGCCAGGATATGGAAGTTCCTATTATTCTATGATATAATGGAGGGTCAATTGGTGGTATCAATGCTAGTCATTCATTCCAATGGTCTAAAATTATATCTAGAATATAGCACAAGTTCAAAAGCATCACAACAACAAAACCAGAGGAAATACAGCAACAATTATGAAGATATTGATATACACATCATGCTGACAGGAATACAACTATACATGTGGTGTGACACATTTATAATCTATGGTCTAAGGAGACTTCAGGTGGTGGTATTAGTACTATGTACTCAACCCACCGGGGTTAACTTAAACCTAGATTATAATAAGGTCATAAACAGATTCACAACACAAAACAGAGAGGATAGAAGATCATATTGCAAAGTAACAATAAGGAAACCATTAAAAGCAGAAATAAAGAACATACAAGCACAGATTTGGGACCCTTCAGTTAAATGTGTGAATGACAGTAAAACTTACTGTTTGCTGCATACATATAAGGAAATAACTAAGAAAAAGGAAACTAATACTTTTCTACAGACATGGAAGGGCCTAAATACAAGTTACAAGGGAAGGAAAGATACAGATTCGAACAAATGCTACAGATGCAGCTCATTCATTGTTCATCAGAGGGGTCTGATAATCAATGGCGTACCAGAAGGAGTATACTATCAGCTAGATACAGCAGCACCAGCAGCCAGGCGGAGAAATCGACAAGTCACAATAGCAGCAGTCAGGCGTACAGATGCAGGCAGATACATGAAAATCCAAAGAAGAAAAGAGGTTAGTACACTTGAGAGGAGCAAAAATGTAAGAATAAAAAAGAAAGAAGAAAGAGATTCGATGTAACCTAGGTGAGCTTCAGAAGGAGGAGAGGAGGTTCTGGAGAGATGAAATGATTTGGGAATATTGTCGGTATAGGAAATGGGGGGGTGTATTGAATATGCTGTACAGGTGTTGGAGGTATAGAGGCACGTGTTTGGAAATGATACGGGTAACAAAGGGGTTGTCTCTGCATGTTAGTAAGGTTGTAAGGAAAACTGGCTATTTATGCAATTGCAAGCAGACAAAGGGTGGCTTTAAGTGCACAAACTTATACATCTGGGCTGAAGTTAACAAGAGATTAGTTGGGCTTTTGGGCTGTTTCGCTGGATTGGACTGCAGTGTAACTTGGTTAGACTGGATAAGAAAATTGGGCTGGTATGAAGTTATTGTATCATGGATTTATATGAATAGCCATTATATGTCTACACATATGTGGCTATTTAATAAATTCAATAACTTGCGGACTGTGGCTACTGATTCAAAGACAAGGCTGGTTATGCAAATTAGAGGCGGAAAACTGGTGGCTATGGCTACTTCGGCAATGCTGGAGCTGGAGGCTGTTTGTGTAAATCAGAGGAGGAAATCGGGAGGCTATGGTTATTTCAGCAATTATGGGGCTCGAGGTGCAATCGTGGTTATTTGCGCAAATCAGGAGATTTACATTGGACAGTGGCTGTTTCTGCAAAGTCAACCGTGGACAATGGCTATTTGGGCTTTTCGCGAGATTTTCATTGGGCTAGTTTTATGCAATGTTTACTAGATTTATGTGATATCAATTTGAGTATAATGCTCAATTTTGATAATAGGTTCTATGTAGAATTTTATTTCCTTTTCGTACATCCGTTAGGATTTCATGACATTGTGTTTGTTTGTTTTATTTATAAATAAAAAACTAGCCCTAGGCTATGCCTAGTGGATTGCTTAAAAAAAAAAAAAAACCCATTTTTTGTTAAACAAAAGCGCCTTGCGATTTTTCTCTGCCTTCTCTCTAGAAAGCGATCTAGAGAGAGAAAGTTGAGATCATCTGCCATGGCCAATCTGGCCGGCGGCCAGCCTGGTTTTCCGGCTGGTCAGCCCCCTACGTCCTCTACCCAACCCCCTATTACAACAAACAACAATTCAACGCCCTATAATTTGCCTAGCGATAAAACAGTCCCAATGAATTATGCCAAAGCAGTGAAAAATTCTTCGAATAACACTGCCATGGATGAGCGAGCAGCAGTAGTGGAACCTATTGCGCTTAGACGAGCTACTTTACATCAAGGTCAACCTTTAGTTTGCTTTACTGAATCAGAAGTCGAGCGTATGAATATTATAGAAGGTTTAAAGTATGCAGTTGTATGTAAATTCTCGTATGGATGGCCTGAAATCAATGAATTGCGACGTATTATTCCAGTGCAATGTGGAATCAAGGGTGAATGCAACATTGGGTACTTAAGGGATAGACATATACTGGTGAGGTTCACATTATGGGAGGATTATGTTAATTTTTCATCTAAAGGTGTTTATTATGTTAAGGACAAACATGGGGAGGAATATCAATTGCGTACTTTGATATATGATTCTAACTTCAAAGTTGGAGAGGAGACCCCTAAAGTAATGGCATGGATCTCATTCCCAAATCTGTTGCCTACTTTTTTCGTTAAAGAGTGCCTATTTTCATTGGCTTCAGCTGTTGGAATACCACAACACCTTGATCAAGCTACTATGAACAAAACTAGACCTAGCTGTGCACGTGTGAAGGTGCTAGTTGATTTATTAGCTGATCTCCTAAAAAGGTTAGGATGGATATTGTCAATGAGAATACGGGAGATATAAGAACTGAATGGGTGAATATTAAGTATGATTATTTACCTAAATATTGCAAGGATTGTAAACTGCAAGGCCATGACTTAATGGAATGTTGGAGGGTGCATCCTGAACTTCTAAACAATAAGAAAGTGGAGAAGCAGTCTGTTACAGATGGTGGTGTACAAGCAAACAAGGTAACTAGTAAGAATAATGCTCCATTAATGATTCTTATAAGTGGAAAGGTTGTTGGCAATGTAGGTGCACAGTGGAAAGAGGTTAGAGACAGAAGGGCTCAAGGTAATGACAAGCAGAGTGGAGGAACAACAACAATTGGGAAGGAAATAGTAACTGTTGAAAAACAAAATGCTGGAGATCTACAGCAGGTGCAGACCAACAACATGTTTGAAGTCTTAGAGGTGGAAAATAATGAAGATAATGCCAATAATCAATTGGCATTGGTGGGGGATCAGGGAACTCAAAGTTTAATGCCTAATACAAAGGGTGGAGGCATCCTAAATCCTGCAGCAACAGTGTTTAAACCTACTACTCCTGGGACAGTCAGGGGCAAGAATGGAGGAAAGAAGAACACAGGCAATGTACCAAATACTAGTGTTACAGCAGCAAAGTTGAACACCTCAAAGGAAGATGAGAGAGCAAAGAGTAGGGAAATGGAAATTTATGAAAATCAGGTACAAGAATCTACTGCAGCATGGGTACAAAGGGCCTTTATTGGCAACATTGTGGCAACAAACACATCAGTTCAGGAGATACCATCACAGGATACAAGAGTTGATTTGGCACTTACAAAGGAAAATGATAATGA
>NW_017681419.1:7233-11329 GCF_001879085.1 Nicotiana attenuata
ATCAAAAAACAGGAAAAAAACAGGTGCATATATGCATTGAGGATGCTGACTAGCAAAACTCCTTTTAATTTTGAAGGAATTTAGTTGGATGAAGCACAAATGTATACATACACTTACACATAAGCAAAAATCAACAGTACAACAGGTTGGGCAGCAAGCAATCTTCAAAAAAGGTAAATCACAGACAGAGCAAAACTGGATGGTACGACCTATATTCTATGTTCTAGGGAATCCCCAGGTGGTGGTATTAGTACTTAGTACTCAATCCACCGGGGTGAACTTAAACATTGAGTATAGGGAGGTATCAAAAACAGTCATAACAATTAATACATTGACATTTGGAGTCAAAACAGTACTGGAAAAGGAAAAATCTAGGAAAAAGGAATACATTACTGGAATACATACAAGGACAGTATCAAATACAACTTATCAGGGAAGGGATGTTACAAATTTGAGCACAGATGCCACATGCAATTCCTTTACTGGTCAACAGTGTGAGGCTTTTGTCAATGGCGTACCAGATGGTGTTATCTACAGGATCTTCAGAGCAGCAGCTAGCCAGGAGAAGCATGAGTTCAAAAGGCGCTTCCACAGTATGATTCACATGGATTCAGGTGTATGCATGGAGATTCAAAGAAGAAATAGAGTTAGTAGGCTTGATTGGAACAAGAATGAAGAAGACAGATCTAAAAATGAAGGGAGGGAAAGGCGATGTTACCTATGGGAGCCTCATTTGAAGAATCGATGGAACCTAGGTGACAGCACAAGAAGCTTGGACTCGTTTGTACCATCTCTCGTTAACATGGAGACAACGGGAAGGTCAGATGCAGCAGCAGAAGGTTGGGTGAAGAAGAAGAGCAAAGGGGAAAGGGTAGTGAGAGAAGGGTCTAGAGAGATAAGGTCTGAAATAGAAATGGGGGAAATGATAAGGCGTAGATATATTTGTGGTGTCGGTGGTCAAATGGGGCTACGAATACAAAGTTGTAATGGTAGGTACAAAACAGGAAAATGGGGTCAAAATAGGCTATTTGTGCAATTAGCTGGACAGGAGATGGTCTGCATGCAAATGTGGTCATTGATGCAAGTGAGGGCTATACAAGAAATAGGTTATAATTTTAAGGCTGAATCAGGAAGGGGGAAAATAAAAAGGCTAGCTGTGCAATTATCTGGCCAAGGGTGGCGTGAGTATTTGTGGCTACAGGTGCAAGGCAGAGGCGACCTGGGCTGGTTCTAGATTGGGCCTCGCTGGGCTATTAAATTGCTGGTCTGCTTGTTTAAAAGATGGTCTAATCCTGTGGCATTAATTGGCCACAGGTGCAAATTCATAATGGAGAAGCTGATGGCTATTGCTGCAAAACGCTGGACATGGGCTTGCTGGGCCAATTTGGACTATTTTTTTCGGACTGGATCAATGTGTAGTGTCTTTCATGGGCTAGTTTATTTTACACTATTTAGTAGTTACTATGTGATATCAATTTTGAGTACATTTCTCAATTTTGATAATAGGACTTATGTAGAGTTCAATTTTTATTTTGTACACTTATTAGGACTCCATGACATTTTGTTTTCCTTTATTTGTTTTATATAAATAAAAACTAGCCCTAGGCAATGCCTAGTGGATTTTGCTAAAAAAAAAAAACCCTAAAATGTGATGCAGGCAGATACATGAAAATCCAAAGAAGAAAAGAGGTTAGTACACTTGAGAGGAGCAAAAATGTGAGAATAAAAAAGAAAGAGAAAGAGATTCGATGTAACCTAGGTGAGCTTCAGAAGGAGGAGAGGAGGTTCTGGAGAGATGAAATGATTTGGGAATATTGTCGGTATAGGAAATGGGGGGGTGTATTGAATATGCTGTACAGGTGTTGGAGGTATAGAGGCACGTGTTTGGAAATGATACGGGTAACAAAGGGGTTGTCTCTGCATGTTAGTAAGGTTGTAAGGAAAACTGGCTATTTATGCAATTGCAAGCAGACAAAGGGTGGCTTTAAGTGCACAAACTTATACATCTGGGCTGAAGTTAACAAGAGGATAGTTGGGCTTTTGGGCTGTTTCGCTGGATTGGACTGCAGTGTTACTTGGTTAGACTGGATAAGAAAATTGGGGTGGTATGAAGTTATTGTATCATGGATTTATATGAATAGCCACTATATGTCTACACATATGTGGCTATTTAATAAATTCAATAATTTGCGGACTGTGGCTACTGATTCAAAGACAAGGCTGGTTATGCAAATTAGAGGCGGAAAACTGGTGGCTATGGCTACTTCGGCAATGCTGGAGCTGGAGGCTGTTTGTGTAAATCAGAGGAGGAAATCGGGAGGCTATGGTTATTTCAGCAATTATGGGGCTGGAGGTGCAATCGTGGTTATTTGCGCAAATCAGGAGATTTTACATTGGACAGTGGCTGTTTCTGCAAAGTCAACCGTGGACAATGGCTATTTGGGCTTTTCAGGAGATTTTCATTGGGCTAGTTTTATGCAATGTTTACTAGATTTATGTGATATCAATTTGAGTATAATGCTCAATTTTGATAATAGGTTCTATGTAGAATTTTTTTTCCTTTTCGTACATCCGTTAGGATTTCATGACGCTGTGCTTGTTTGTTTTATTTATAAATAAAAACTAGCCCTAGGCTATGCCTAGTGGATTGCTTAAAAAAAAAAACCTAAACCCAAACCCTGAAAAACCCTAGAACAAACGTTTTCTCTGCCTTCTCTCTAGAATTAGGCGATTTTTCTATTTTAGAGAGAGAAAGCTTGAATTCCGGCAGCCATGGCCACTGTGGCCGGCGGCCAGCCACCAGCGATGGCTGGGTTGCCTCCCCAACACCCACCCACCGCTTCCCAGCCCCCAGCGATGAACAATGCCACTACGCATCCCTACAATTTGCCTAGCGAACAAGCAGCATCTATGAACTATGCGAAAGCAGTGAAAAATATGTCGAACAACACTGCTATGGATGAACGAGCAGCAGTAATTGAACCAATTGCGATTAGGCGAGCTATATTACATCAAGGACAACCATTGGTTTGTTTTACTGAATCTGAAGTGGAACGCATGAATGTAATTGAAGGTTTACAATACGCTGTTGTATGTAAATTTTCATACGGATGGCCTGAAATTAATGAACTACGTCGAATTTTGCCTATTCAATGCGGGATTAAAGGCGAGTGCAAGATTGGTTTCTTACGTGACAGGCATGTGCTAGTTCGTTTAACATTATGGCAGGACTTTATTGAATTTTCATCCAAGGGAGTACATTATGTCAAAGACAAATATGGAGATGAATACCAGTTAAGAACCTTGATATATGATTCTAAGTTTAAAGTAGATGAGGAGACACCAAAGGTTATGGCATGGATTTCTTTCCCGAATTTATTGCCAACATATTTTGTTAAAGAGTGTCTATTTTCACTAGCTTCTGCAGTTGGTAAACCTATTCATCTTGATCAAGCTACTGTTAATAAAACTAGGCCTAGTTGTGCTCGTGTGAAAGTTTTGGTGGATTTAATGGTTGATCTTCCTAAGAAGGTACGTATGGATATTGTGAATGAGGATTCTGGGGAGATGAGAACTGAGTGGGTAAACATAAATTATGATTACCTTCCTAAATATTGCAAAGAGTGCAAGCTACAAGGTCATGATATGTTTGAGTGTTGGAGATTAAATCCTGATTTGTTGAGTAACAGAAAGGAACAACAGCAGAGGGACAATGCCAAAAAGGATACTGTAACTAAGGGAAAGAATAAAGATGAGGCACCTTTGATGATCCTATCAAGTGGCAAGATTGTGGGGAATCAAGGTGCTCAATGGAAGGAGGTTAGAGATAGGAGAATACAGGGCAAGGATAAGCAGGCAGCAGATGTGGTAGAGAATAGAACATCAGTTGACAAACAAAAGGGAGGAGCAGCAAAGCAGGTGGAAAGTAATGTTCAGCAGGGGAAGGAGATTGTTCCTGTTGACAAGAATACGGCCCAGGTGCATACTACTAATCAGTTTGCTATTTTGGGGGTAGAAGAAGGGGAGGATAATACTAATAATCAGTTAGCATTGGTGGAGACTTTGAATGTTGTACCTGTGACAAAGGAATCAGGAT
>NW_017681420.1:0-729 GCF_001879085.1 Nicotiana attenuata
GCACATATCATCTAGCACTGAAATCCTCTACAAATCTTGCATTCATCCCCATACCACTTGAGTCCACTCCCTTGAGCGACCCGAATTTATCAAATTTCAACACGTACTCTTCAATTACACATGAGATCTTTCTAGCATACACATAGGGACCATGCCACTTAAGAACACTCCGCAGGAGATAACCCACCCGCTTCACCTCAATTTAGTATTTCAGCACACCTTCCATCGACATACACATAACATAGTCATTTAGTCTTCCTGAGTCTGAACTCATACCGCCACACGTAATGCACTTCACTCCCCAGCTAGGAGACACGAAAATATTCTTCACGCGCCCATAACTCGGACTACACATCGAATCACAACAGGAATCGAACACTTAACAGCTCATCTATTATTCAGCAGACTCCTTCGTCACTACCAAGATCACATGGATACATCTCGCAGTACTAACATACTCATCACATGGATATCCAACCGCCATTCCGGCTAATAAGGACAATACTGAACATATAAGTTCAAAACACTTGCTCACACAATCAGCACCTCAGTGCTTAAGCCATAGGCAAAGATCCGGCCTCAAGTCCTCCAGACTGGCTCAACATCAAACTCACGGAGATTACATCTCGCCCCTTGATCGGGGAATCACTAGCCATCAAGGCACATACGAGAACGTGAGCGCTCGCGTGCGCATACAGACGTGTGGGAAACGGAATTTAAAAAGAGTTA
>NW_017681420.1:5326-6157 GCF_001879085.1 Nicotiana attenuata
CCCGGCATAAGTCTTAAATATGAGTTAAGCAATTGCTGTGAAGTTTGGTTAGATTTGGACGTCATTTGACGTGTTTTGAGCTAGAAGAAGTAAATTTGATGTCTCATGGAAATTGGAAGGAATCCTGGGTCTTGAGGCCTAATTTGATGATTATGATGTTGTTTGGGCGATTTGATCGCACGGATGAGTCCGTAGGATGTTTTTGAGTTTATATGTATGTTCGGTTGGGAGCCCCGAGGGCTCGGGTGAGTTTTGAGTAGGTCCCGGGAGGTCTTAGGCTAGAAAAATAGCAGATGGTTGCAGGTTCAGGGGTTGCAGGCCCCCAGCGCGACCGCGGTCATTTCCGCGCGGTCCGCGCTGGAAGCCGCGCGGTCCGCGTGGCTAGGTTCAGAGGGCCAGTGAATTCTAGGTCGACCAGCGCGGCCACGCACCAAATCAGTGCGGTCCGCGCTGGGAGATTCAGAGAGTAGGTCTTGGGTCCATTCAACCAGCGCGGCCACGCTCCAAATCAGTGCGGTCCGCGCTGGGTAGGTTCAGAGAGTCATTTTTCTTCCCTTCCTCGGCGCGGCCGCGGTGCATTTTTGTGCGGTCCGCGCCAGTCTCCAGCACAGTATATAAAGTCGGCATTTTCAGTCATTTCTTCACTTTTTCAACACCCAAAACATAAGAGGCGATTTTCCAAACGATTCTACTTCTTCAAAACAATTGGTAAGTGATTTCTAACTGATTTTCTTTACTCCTTAACACCCTTAAACATAATTTCAACTTTAAAACAAAGATTTTTAATGGGGAAATTGGGAATTTAGGGTAGAACCTAGGTTTTCTAAAATT
>NW_017681420.1:10565-11328 GCF_001879085.1 Nicotiana attenuata
GTTCGTGATAGTCTTTATTGATGATATTTTGGTGTACTCCCGCAGCCAGGAGGAGCACGAGCAGCACCTTAGAGTGGTTCTTCAGACTTTGAGGGATAGTCAGTTATATGCCAAGTTCTCCAAGTGTGAGCTGAGTTCAGTAGCATTTCTGGGTCACGTTGTATCAGCTGAGGGTATTCAGGTGGACCAGAAGAAGATAGAGGCAGTCAAAAACTGGCCTAGACCAGCATCAGCTACGGAGATTCGGAGTTTCTTGGGATTAGCAGGCTACTACCGTCGGTTTGTGGGGGGGGGGGTTTCATCTATTGCAGCCCCGATGACCAGATTAACCCAGAAGGGTGCCCAGTTCAGATGGTCGGAGGAGTGTGAGGCGAGCTTTCAGAAGCTCAAGACAGCCCTGACTACGGCACCAGTGTTGGTCTTGCCCACAGGATCTGGGCCTTATACCGTCTATTGTGATGCTTCCCGTATTGGACTTGGTGCAGTATTAATGCAGGATGGCAAGGTTATAGCCTATGCTTCGAGGCAGTTGAAGATTCATGAGAAAAACTATCCAGTGCATGATTTAGAGTTGGCGGCTATTGTCCACGCCTTAAGATTTGGAGACACTATTTGTATGGCGTGGCATGTGACGTGTTCACTGACCACAAGAGTCTTCAGTACTTGTTCAAGCAGAAGGAGTTGAATTTGAGACAGAGGAGGTGGTTGGAGTTGTTGAAGGATTATGATGTCACTATTTTATATCATCCGGGGGAAGGCCAAT
>NW_017681421.1:0-934 GCF_001879085.1 Nicotiana attenuata
TTGGATTGATATGCTTGAATAATAAAAGGATCATGTGCGCGTTCCGCGTCTCGATGCCTTTAGATTTAAAATAATTATGTTATAACCATGTGTACATTCCGTACCTTGGTTTAACATTTAATTTCAAAGAAGTACCTTTTATGCGTTCCGCATCTTGGTGAACCCAATTATTAAATATAATAATTAATTAAGCGATAATAAATAAGCCATAATTAATAAAAACACAAGAATAGCTAAAAATTGATTTAAGCCTTACATTAGTCAATAAAGCAACCGTGCTAGAACCACGAGACTCGAGGGGTGCCTTACACCTTCCCCTCGGTCCACAGAATTCCTTACTCAGTCTTCTGTTTTCGTAGACCATAAATAAGAGTCAAACCTTCCTTTTGAAAAGGGGATTCAAATAAAAGGTGACTTGGAACACCAAAACTCTATTCCAAGTGGCGACTCTAAATAATAAATAATCCCTTTTCAAAAAGTCACTTTAATTGGAAAAACTCTTCTAGCTCAACCTCGTAATAGGGTTGTGTGTGGAGAAAAAAGAGGTGTGACAGCTATGGCGACTCCACTGGGGAAAAGAACCCAGATCTTCTGGTTCATGGTTCAGAATTCGAGCTTGTAATGTGATTTATGCTTGGCTTTATTAATTTGATGTTATTACTGTGTTTTTTTGGCCTAATGTGCTAATTGCCGCTTATTTACAGCTTTGATATTATTTGAATTGTATTAAACTGTCTTCTTACGCCTCCCTTCTGAGTCTTCTGAATTTATGGTGCACACGTGCGCGTGGCCCACTTTTCTGTTAGAAGTCATGCCAATTAGAACGAGGCTGGGTCAAGTAACTAGGCCGGGTAGACTTTCGTGCTCCCGGTACGTTGCCCCCACCTCGGCTTGAGCTGTCCGCTTGGGTAAGCCAGGTCTAAAACACTCCCCC
>NW_017681421.1:5335-6094 GCF_001879085.1 Nicotiana attenuata
AGTGCCACGAGCCTCATCTTATTGCCGACACATGGTACTACATCCCTTGGTCGCATTACTTTCTACCTACATAGGGTACGACATCCCCTAGTAGAATCTCAGAGTGCCACGAGTCTTATCCTTATTGCCAACACAGGGTACCACATTCCCCTAGTTTCCTTCCTTCTTGTTAACACAGGGTACACCATCCCCTATTATTTAAAAATGCATTTTTTTAATCTTTATTCTGCAATAGCAAAGATAGTTTCATGTGTTTTCAATAACTCACAAAAATTTCCTAGTGCAAACTGGGGCAGAAAATTTTTGTTCGTTTTGTTTGTTTGTGTTGGCTTGTAGGTTTTTCTGCAAAGCACGGATTTGATGTGCAAAAATAAGATTTCAGTTCTTTCCAGAGAAAGTGGAACATTTGATCTCAATACCAGGCGCAACCAGCTTTGGCGTAATGCATGCAGAGATATATGGTCAAGATCTTTCTTCCCATCATCCGATCAAGAATCAAACCTGGGAGAATATTTCATAGTCTGTTGCATCGAGAGCATCAAGTTTCAATCCAAAGTCACTGGGAGAAGCAAGTCAAGAATCAAGACAAGACTCCAGATGGCATTTAGATAGGAATTTTGTAACTCTTAGATTTCAAGAGTATGTAATTTTCTTTTCATTTTGATGTAATAGTAGGAACCGCGAATCGGAACTTCGACGGAACTTCACTCGACTCTCCCTCTAAGAATACTCCATCACTCTTCTTTCACTTGAACTACA
>NW_017681421.1:7103-11327 GCF_001879085.1 Nicotiana attenuata
GTACAATATTAACTATTGGAAAGGAAGATTCCCAAGGTTGGATCATTTTTAAGGTACCACAGAACATGTATGGAAGCCCTGAGATGTGGCTCTCTGGGAGCCTGCATAACACCATAAGCAATATCCAATCTTGTATTGGTCAGGAAGTTAAGTTTCCCAACCAATTTCCTGTAGTGTGTATGATCAAGCAATAGAGATCCCTCATCGGCCTTTAATTTAATGTTGCAATCAAGAGGAGTAGAAACTATAGTATATTGATTGCCATACTCCTTCAATAGGTCTGTAGTAAACTTCCTTTGTGATATGAGAACCCCATCATCTTTATAAAATACTTCTAATCCCAAGAAATAGTGCAACATTCCTAGATCTTTGATCTTGAATTAATCATGTAGGAAGATCTTCAGTGCTTTAATTTCTTCAAGGTCTGTGCCTGTGAGTATCACATTATCTACATAGACTGCCACAAAGACAACCGAAGTGCCATCCCTTTTCATAGAATAGTGAATAATCATTCGCTGAATATGTGAAACCCCTTGTACACAATGACTCACTTAGTTTATCATACCATTGTCTGCTTGCTTTAGTCCATACAAGGACTTGTTCAACTTGCAAACCACATTCGGGGCTTCAACTTCCAGCCCCTATGGAACCTCCATGTACACCTCCTCATGTAAATCTCCATGCAAAAAGGCATTATTTACATCCAGTTGGAAAAGCTCCCATCCTCTCTTGACTGCTATATTAATCAAGGTCCTCACAGTTGTCATCTTGACGACTGGAGAAAATGTCTCAGTGTAGTCTATGCCAGCTTGTTGCGTGTATCCCTTTACCACAAGCCTTGCTTTGAATCTTTCAACATTGCCATCTACTTTGTGCTTGATTTTGTTCACCCATGTGCACCCTATAGCTTTCTTACCCGCAGATAATTGCACTAGATCCCAAGTGTGGTTAGCATACAAAGCCTCAAACTCCTGTGTCATGGCTGCCTGCCATGCAGAACTCAAGGCTGCCTCCTCATAAGAACATGGCTCACAATAATGAGAGATGTTTTCATCACAGCTAACTGTCCTTACTCAATGTAGTAAAAGAAACGTCTGGTGTTTAGCAAAAAGTGGATTAAGTGAACTGGTGTGTGTTGTATTATTTTTCAGGTTTGGCAGAAAATAAACATATTCATTGAGGTAGGTAGGTGTTTTAATTGTTCTGGATGGTCTCATAGGCTACATGTGAAGATGTGTGACTATGAGAACAATCAGAAGTATTTGGGTGGTCTGGTAAAGTTTCAGTTCTACTTTGGTCAATAGTTTCAGGTCCAACAGATAAAGGAGTGCTGGTGACAGAACTTGGTGAGGTCCTGGTTTGTAGCTGACAATCACTTGAAGTATCAAGCATATAATTCATACAAGTAGAATCTAAATGTAGTGATGACAAGACAGAAGAAAAAGACACATGGTTGGAAGGAACAGCAAAAGGAAAAATATGTTCATGAAACTGGACATCCCTAGAACTGTGTATCCTCTTGGTGGCCAAATCTAGTACCTTGTAACTTTTTTTGCCAAAAGGGTATACCACAAAGACGTGAGGTCCAATTCTTGGTTCAAACTTATCTTTGTGAGCTTTGAGAACAGTAGGATAACACAAGCATCCAAAGCTTTTGAGATGTGAATAATTTGGTTTTCTTTTGTACAGGACCTCATAAGGACATTTGTTGTTAAGGACTGTGGAAGACAGTCTATTTATCAAGTAGTGGCTGTAAGAATGCACTCTCCCCAATACTTAATACTCCCTCCGTTCCAATTTATGTGAACCTGTTTAACTAGGCACAGAATTAAGAAAAAATGAAGACTTTTGGAATTTGTGATCCTAAACAAGTCAAAAAGGGGCCCAGAGTATTTATGTAGTTATAAAAGCTTCTCATTAAGGGTAGAATTGTAAGTTTAAGTTAAATTGTTGTCAAAATTAGAAAGGGGTCATTCTTTTTGGAACAGACCAAAAAGGAAATAGGTTCACATAAACTGGAACAAAGAGAGTAGGTAATTTGGACTGGTATAATAAAGCTCTTGCAGTCTCAAGTAAGTATTTATGTTTTCTTTCCACTACACCATTTGGTTGTGGTGTATATGGACAAGTCTTTTGGTGCACAATGCCCTTTGATTGAGAAATAATGAGCATTCATTGTTAACAAACTCCAGCATATTGTCAGATCGTATGTACTTAACAGAAGAATCAAACTGATTTTCTATCATGCACACAAAGGCTTTGATAACCTGAAGTGTGTTACTTTTCTGCTTAACATGTGTGTCCAGTATTCTTGCAATAGTTGCAGAACAACCGAGATCTATTAGGTGGAAGACCAGTCCTGTATGAATTATTCCCTGTAGTGTTTCTTTGTTGAGCATAATTGGTCTTGAATGTGTTGTTCACATGTCCATTGACGTTCAATGAAGCAGATTCCATGACCAAGTGATTGTTCGGCCTAACCTCTCTCTATTTTTCTTCTTGAATCAAGATGGAAAAAGCTTGTGCTATGCTACGTAATGGGTTCATCATCAAGATACTTCCCCTCACAATTGTATATACCTCATTTAATCCCATTAGAAACTGGATTAGTCTCTGATCCTGCTCAACTTTATGCATATTGGCCTTGGCACCACAGGTACAATGGCAACTACATTGCGCATGTGTGTTCAAGGTGCTTAGTTCCTCCCAAAGTCATTTCATTTTTGCATAATATCCTGTAATATCTAGGGCTCCCTGACTCAATTCATTGATTTCCCTCTAAAGTTGATAGAGTTTCGCTCCATTCGTTTGGTCGTACCTATTTTCTAATTCCTGCCATAGCTCCTTAGCATTATTGATATATTGCAAGCTGTCGGCTAAATCCTTCGAAAGTGAACTCAGGATCTACGATGTCACCAAGTCGTCGCACCGCTCCCACTGTTCAAAAGTTGCGTGATTGGAGTCTGGTTTCTTACACTTTCCAGTTATGAAGCCGACTTTGTTCTTCACTGAGAGGGCTCTAAGGACTCCTCTCCTCCAAGATCTGTAACTAGTTCCATCGAATGCGACTGGTACCGACATCGTTCTGGCACTCTCCGATGGGTGCATGTATAACGGATTGGTTGAATCCAAACTAGGGTTAGTCGAACTCGAATCATCCTTATCTCCGCCCATGAGTTGAGAAGAAAAATGAGCAATCAATTGATTAATTTGAGAAGAAACGATGCAACAATTTCGACGTACTACGGACATATCGCGATTTCGCAAACTTTCGATTTGCGATTTTGAATTGAATAATAAAGGGCAACGAAGAACGATGAGTGAGTGAGAACTAGATTCAAAATTAAAAACTAGGCTCTAATACCATGTCAAATTCAGAGATTAACCATGAGCGTAGACTGCCATTGATATGGCACCTTGAGCTCGAGAGACAAATGAGAGATTGAGTTGTGAAAGAGAAGAAGCTTCTGGACAAATGAAAATTAGAAAATGAAGACTAACTTGTATTCATTTGCTATGTTTCTTTTATATACACACGTGTAGTAGAAAAAGAAAATATCTAATTGACTAATGCTAATACCTAATTACAGAAGTAGCCCTGTGATAGCTACTACTAATTACATGAAATAAACACTCTCAATACAACCCAGGTGTA
Organism: Nicotiana attenuata; assembly: GCF_001879085.1. Lineage (NCBI taxonomy): Eukaryota > Viridiplantae > Streptophyta > Magnoliopsida > Solanales > Solanaceae > Nicotiana > Nicotiana attenuata. The sequence goes on from NW_017681421.1 coordinate 10,759, forward strand.
CACAAAGGATACACTTGTATCGATTGTAACCAACAAAAGATAGAAATGGAGAAAAATAGAATACTCTCGTTGAGAGTCAAACTCAAGATCTAAGCGGATGCTTTAATTTTCAGTTCAAAATAATTGATTTTTTTGTTTCAGTATCACAAGTGAATTTGCTATAAAATTCAAATATAGTTCAGTGCCACGAGCCTCATTTTGTTGCCAACACAGGGTACTACATCCCCTGGTTGCATTATTTTCTACGAACATAGGGTACGACATCCCCTAGTTGCTTTTCAGAGTGCCACAAGCCTCATTTTGTTGCCAACACAGGGTACTACATCTCCTGGTTGCATTACTTTCTTCCTACATAGGGTACAACATCCCCTAGTAGAATCTCAGAGTGCCACGAGTCTTATCTTATTGCCAACACAGGGTACCACATCCCCTAGTTTCCTTCCTTCTTGTTAACACAGGGTACACCATCCCCTATTATTTAAAAATGCATTTTTTTAATTCTTTATTCTGCAATAGCAAAGATAGTTTCATGTGTTTTCAATAACTCACAAAAATTTCCTAGTGCAAAC
>NW_017681422.1:0-756 GCF_001879085.1 Nicotiana attenuata
TTATAATGAGCCTCTGTTGAAAACTGCTAGGTAAATGATTTCAAGTATTTCGATTTAAACTGAAGTATTTACGAAGTCACTGGCTTTTAAACTGTTTAGATTGGCTTGATCTTCTGTTGTATTCTCTTTGATATGATTTCTAACTGCTCGTCACAGCACTTAGACCTTATTTACTTTAGTTACTTACTGAGTTGGCGTACTCACGTTACTCCTTGCACCTTGTGTGCAGATTCAGGTGCCCGAGCGGCAGAGTGAGGGTTCCCAGCATTTTTCGGAGCTTATCGGAGACTACAAGGTAGCTGCACAGCGTCCGCAACCCTGCTTTCCTCCTTCCTATCCTTGTTTTCCGCATTTTTAGACTTATCATGTATTAGACAGTCGGACTGGTTGTATTTAGAGGCTCTAGACTTGTGACACCAGATGGTTGGGCTGTGTTTGGTTTGTTGATATATTGTCTTTCCGCACATTTCAGTGAATTAAATACTCCTTGTTGATACCCAATTTTTCCCTATATATTTTAAATATGCATAAATACCTTCAAAATAGCATATACATGCATATATAAGCATGCACAAGATTTTTATAATTTTTTCCGTAATTTTAAGGATTTAAATTGATTTATTTCTCCTTTTATTCATAAATTCCAATAATTATTTCCCAAATAATTGTTATGATGATTTATTCATTTAATTTCTATACTTATGCCAAAATATGGTTAATATATTTTTATGTCATTTTTATAATCGTCATTTGGTA
>NW_017681422.1:5221-7287 GCF_001879085.1 Nicotiana attenuata
ATATATATATTATGGATCGGGCTGCATGCCGCAGCAATATTATATGTATATGTTATGGATCGGGCTGCACGCCGCAGCGATATATATATTGGATCGGGTTGCACGCCGCAGCGATATGACGCTTGGGCTATAGGAGCCCCTCCGGAGTCTGTACACCCCCAGTGAGCGTAGTCGACTATAAACTATGCATCGGGCTGCACGTTGTAGCGATTATTATGATTATTACTATTATGAGATATTATTGAGCCTGACTTCTGAGTGTGAGTACTGTGTGACGAGAGCTGAGTCACGAGTGCCCGAGAGGCTATATTTGTGAGTGATACCTTGCCCGAGGGACCCATTTATGACATATTTGCTGTTTTCACTCTTCCTTTTATAATGAGCCTCTGTTGAAAACTGCTAGGTAAATGATTTCAAGTATTTCGATTTAAACTGAAGTATTTACGAAGTCACTGGCTTTTAAACTGTTTAGATTGGCTTGATCTTCTGTTGTATTCTCTTTGATATGATTTCTAACTGCTCGTCACAGCACTTAGACCTTATTTACTTTAGTTACTTACTGAGTTGGCGTACTCACGTTACTCCTTGCACCTTGTGTGCAGATTCAGGTGCCCGAGCGGCAGAGTGAGGGTTCCCAGCATTTTTCGGAGCTTATCGGAGACTACAAGGTAGCTGCACAGCGTCCGCAACCCTGCTTTCCTCCTTCCTATCCTTGTTTTCCGCATTTTTAGACTTATCATGTATTAGACAGTCGGACTGGTTGTATTTAGAGGCTCTAGACTTGTGACACCAGATGGTTGGGCTGTGTTTGGTTTGTTGATATATTGTCTTTCCGCACATTTCAGTGAATTAAATACTCCTTGTTGATACCCAATTTTTCCCTATATATTTTAAATATGCATAAATACCTTCAAAATAGCATATACATGCATATATAAGCATGCACAAGATTTTTATAATTTTTTCCGTAATTTTAAGGATTTAAATTGATTTATTTCTTCCCTTTTATTCATAAAATTCCCAATAATTATTTCCCAAATAATTGTTATGATGATTTATTCATTTAATTTCTATACTTATGCCAAAATATGGTTAATATATTTTTATGCATTTTTATAATCGCATTTGGTATTTTTTAAACTAAATTGCATATAATTGCAATGTTAGCCCATTTAATGGATAATTACATTTTTGTATGCGTAAAATTGGTCCATATATTTTTAAAATGATAAATATATATTTTAAATCATTTTGGTACACAAATTTATTTTTTAGAAATCGTTTATTATGTATTACAAATTAAAATAGGGAAAATTGGCTATTTAAATTATAGCCGGATTTGGATTTCAATTGTAGCCTAAATTGAACCCAACCCCAGCCCAATTTCCTACCAAATTACCTGACCCAAACCCTATTTACACTTACCCAAACCCGGAACCCATCTACCCGATCAAATCCTGGCCGTTGATCTCCCAGATCAACGGTCCACACGATCCCTTTCGTTTTTTAATTCAAACGACCCCTAACCCTAGTCATTCTTTTACAGCCCGCCACCTCTGAATCCTCTCGTCTCCTCTCTTCTCTCAACCTAACCCTAAACCCTTTTCAACCGCCTCCCTTCTCCGGTCTTCTCCGCCGACCACTCTTCAACCCCAAGCCTCCAATGGCTCCTCCGTTGCCTTGCTCATCTTCTCTGAGGCCTTCAAGGGCCCTGGGCCACGCCGACTTGTATCTAGGGTTACTGTTTTGGCTATTCATGGCTACTCCGGTGTGATTTTGGGCAAAGTCGCACTATATTTGCTACGATCTTTGAAGTTTTAAGCAGGTTCTTCCATCTCTATTGGTTTCTTTTGAAACCCTAATTTTCGTTTGTGTCTCTTAGATCTGGGCTATTTTTTTTCAACGATTCAAGTTTGTTCTTTCTATGTTTTACAATGTTCTCAAACCTCTTTTGCAAAAAATCATCGATTGCGAGTTGTTTTACTTTCTTTTAAAAGTTAGGGTTTTCGGAACTTTTTCTACACTCTGTTTAAATCGATTCTTCATGTTTAAACCTCTATCCTTTG
>NW_017681422.1:10576-11327 GCF_001879085.1 Nicotiana attenuata
TTGGGGAGACCAGTTTTTTAGCCACTGGGAGAGCACTGATAGACTGTGAGACTGGGGAACTTAAATGAGATTGAACGTGTAGGACATATCCCGAACCTTCCTATCAGCATAACTCTTTTGTCTCGACTGCGCTGTACGAAGCCTCTCCTGAATCACCTTCACCTTGTCTAAAGCATCCTGCACTAAGTTTGTACCCAATTGCCTAGCCTCGCCCGGCTCAAACCAACCAACCGGAGATCTACACCGTCTCCCATACAAAGCCTCATATGGAGCCATCTGAATACTCGACTGGGAACTGTTCTTATAAGCAAATTCCGCAAGCGGCAAAAACTGATCCCATGACCCTCCAAAGTCAATGACACACGCATGCAACATTTCCTCCAATATCTGAATAGTGTGCTCGGACTGCCCGTCCGTCTGAGGGTGAAAAGCTATGCTCAACTCAACCTGAGTACCCAACTCTCACAGTACCGACCTCCAAAACTGTTAAGTAAACTGAGTACCTCTATCAGAAATGATGGAAAGTGGGACACCATGCAAATGAACAATCTCCCGGATATATATCTCTACCAACCGCTCTGAAAAGTAGGTAGTACTCACAGGAATGAAGTGCACGGACTTGGTCAGCCGATCCACAATCACCCAAATAGCATCGAACTTCTTCAGAGTCTGTGGGAGCCCAACTACGAAGTCCATGGTGATCTGCTCCCACTTCCACTCTGGAATATCCATCCGCTGAAGCAAGCCACCC
>NW_017681423.1:0-1552 GCF_001879085.1 Nicotiana attenuata
TCGCAAATGCGATGCCCGCCCTGTAGCCTCAGCCTTCGCAAATGCGAACACTTGTCCGCAAATGCGATAGCGAGCCGTACACAAATGCGACATTTTCTCTCGCAAATGCGAACCTCCCAGTTTTCTTCAGAGTTCGCAAATGCGAACTCGACTTCGCAATTCCCACATCTGAGGCCCAACAAATTTTATACTTAGTCGAATTTTCACCATTTTTCATCATTCTTTCAAAACCCAAACTCCTTAGGCGATTTTTCAAGAAGATGTTTCATCCCAAATCATTTCTAAGTAGATTTTTACTCAATTCCTTCAATCATTAACATCATTTAACATGTTTTCCACTTAAAATCAAAGATTTTCATGGGTAAAATTGGGGGTTTTGGGTAGAACCTAGGTTTTTCTAAAATTGGGGATTTGGACCTCAATTTGAGGTCCGATTTCAAAACAAATTACATATTTGAGTTCGTGGGGGAATGGGTAACCAGATTTTGGTTCGAACCTCGGGTTTTGGCCACGCGGGCCCGGGGGCGATTTTTGAATTTTTGGAAAGACTTTGAGAAATTCATTTTTATGCATTCAAATTTATTCATTTAGTGTTTATTAATGTAATTAAGTAATTTGTGGCTAGATTCGAGTGGATTGGAGGGGGAATTACGGGTTAAAGCCATAGTTGAGGCTTGAGTTGAGTTCAAGGCATCGAGGTAAGTGTTTGGTATAACCCTAGCTTGAGGGAATAGGAGTTGAGTCTTATTTGTAACTTGCTAATTGTCGAGTACGATGTATAGGCATGGTGACGAGTATCTATACATTGGTGTCTAGCATGACCGTGAGTCCTTATTTGCGAATAGTTTGGTTGTTGTTATGCCTTCCATGCTTAAATGATGACTTCTATATGTTGTAAAGACCTTGTGAAAGAAATTGTGATCTTGAAACTTCGTGGAGCATTGGCTCGGGTTGAAATGCAAATTGTGAAGGTATATGAGATAAGTAACTCTTTGGAGCATTGGCTCAAGTGATAATGTGAACTATGAGATGAAAGTGAAAGAAAGAAAAGAGTTAATGATTTATTCCCTTGCCGGGACGTTGTTGGTTATTGATATTGTACCCTTGCCGGGTTTTTAATTGTTATTTGTGTTCCCTTGCCGGGATTCTCGTTATTGTTTATTTATTCCCTTGCCCTTGTTTGTGATTGCTGATTGGGTGAGGAAGAGTGTTAAAGCACGAAGGGTGATGGCGTGCACTGTTTATTTATGGTAAGGAAAGAGTTTAAAGCACGAGGGTGATGCCGTGCATTGTTTGCTTATTATGAGAAAGAGTGTTAAAGCACGAAGGGTGATGCCGTGCCGCCCGATGTACCATTCCGTGCCGATTCTATTGATATATGTGAGGAATGAGAGTAAAAGCACGAAGGGTGATGCCGTGCACATGTTATTGCTTGGTGAGGACGAGAGTAAAAGCACGAAGGGTGATGCCGTGCACATGTTATTGTTTGGTGAGGACGAGAGTAAAAGCACGAAGGGTGATGCCGTGCACTGGTTGAATTCTGTTTCATTAC
>NW_017681423.1:5404-11327 GCF_001879085.1 Nicotiana attenuata
ACTGTTTTGACTTTATACTTGAACTCAGTCATGTTATTTCCTCTGTTTTCAAAACTCAGCCATGTTTACTCTGTTTTAATACTCAAATAATTTTTAAATGATGTTTTGGGCTGAGAAATACTGTTTTACTGTTGCCCGAGAGGCTTATGTGATTTTTGACTGAGTAAGGCCGAGGGCCTGTGTTGTGAGGATATCTTTTGGGTCGGGCTGCACGCGCGCAGCGGTGATACATATCTTTTGGGTCGGGCTGCACGCTGTAGCGGTGATACACTGATTTTGATAATGAGGCCGAGGGCTTGAGATTGTACGCCACGAGGTGGCTTGATATTGATATGAGGTCGAGAGCCTATTTATGATGCCACGAGATGTCTTGTTATTGCGCTTGGGCCGTAAGGGGCCCCTCCAGGAGTCTGCACACCCCCAGTGAGCGCAGGTACCCAGTATGATGTGAGTTATAGCCCGAGGGGCTGGTATTGTTCTCTGTGATTGCCCGAGGGGCTGGTACTGTTATGAGATATTGCCCGAGGGGCGAATTTATTGACATTGTGCCCGAGGGGCGAACCTTATGAGCTTATCTTTCTTATTTGCTTGTCATTTACCTGTTTAATTGTGTATTTGTGCCCGAGGGGCGGATTTCTGTGCCTATCTGCACTAGCTGTTCTGCATTCATTTGCGTAACTGTTGAGAAAGTTATTTTCAAAGAAGTTTAAACTGAGCTAAGATGTTTTAAGGGATTTTACAGCTTCATCGCTTTCTACTGGTTTTTGAAACTGCTTCTATACAGCATGTTGATGCTCTTTTCGTGATTTCTTATCACTCAGTCTTTATTTATGATTATTACTCACTGAGTTGGCAGTACTCATTTTACTCCCTGCACCTTGTGTGCACATTCAGGTATTTCAGCACCCGGTAGCGGGTATTGGCTGAGCTGAGGCAGAGTCACCGGAGTTTAGCAAGGTAGGTGCCGGCGTTCGCAGCACTACTTTTCTCCCTCTTTATTCTATTAGTCTGTACTTAGTACACTTCAGACTTCGTCGATTGTATTTAGACCTTAGTAGATGCTCATGACTAGTGACACCCCGGTTTGGGCTGTGTTTGGGTTGTACTTCCGCATTGTGACGATATTATCTGCTGTGTAGTATTATTAAATCATGTTATAGCCTGTTTTATTGCTGTTTAGCTATTTAACTTTGAATTGGAAATGTGTCGGCTGGCCTTGTCTTCACGAGAGGCACCACCACGACCAGGTCTGGGTTTAAGGTCGTGACAAGTTGGTATCAGAGCCTAGGTTACATAGGTCTCACGAGTCATGAGCAGGTTTAGTAGAGTCTCGCGGATCGGTACGGAGACGTTTGTATTTATCCTCGAGAGGCTGCAGAACCTTTAGGAAAAACTTCACATTCTTGAAATTCTTATCGTGCGTCCTTTATTCAGCTTGAAAAGTAACTCTTGAAATTCCTTTCACGCGCTCGTATGCGCACATGAGCGCTCAGTATTAGATGTGCATCGATGGCTTGTGAATCCCTGATTGAGGGGCGAGATGTGATCTCTATGTGCTGATGTTGGGCCAGTCTGGAGAACTCGAGGCTGGATTTTTGCCTATAGCTTGAGCACCGAGGTGCTGATTGTGTGAGCACGTGTTTCTGGATCTATATGTTCTGTTGTGTCCCTATTAAGGGGAGTAATGACTGGATAGTTGCGTGATAAGGGTGATGTGACTGCTAGATGTATTCGTATGATTTGGAATCGATGAGAAGGGTCTGCTGGAGGACAGAAGAACTATTAGGTGTCTGATTTCCGTCTTGATTCGAGTTTTAGCCTCGAGTTATGGGTGTGTGATGAATCTTTTCATGTTTCCTAGTTGGGAGTGAAGTAAATTTCATTTTACGGTATGAGTTCAGACTCATGAGGACTAAGTGACTGCGTAATGGTTATGACGGGGGAAGGTATATATATAAATATTAGTTTAAGGTGAAGCATGTGGGTTATCTGCTGCGAAGTGTTCTGAGGTTGTGTGATCCTTATGTTGCCGGTTAGAAGATCTCAATTACAAATGAAATATGTGTGTTGCAATTTGAATTTGAGCTGTTTAAGAGAATGGGTTTAATTGTTACGAGAGTAAATGCGAGATTTGCAGAAGATATGAAGTACCAGATGGTCTGTATTCCACGAGCTTATGAAGGATTAAGTTAATCTCACTATGGTATTATGGCAGCAATGAAGTATATGCGTTATGGGTTATGGTGTGTGTTTTGATCTATGGCTTCGAGCCAAGTGGGGGAGTTTGCTATGGATTAGCTGATTGCACAGTTATGTGCTATAATGGTTCTAGTTCGAGGCGTATTTGTGAATCAGTTATGGCTCGAGTAAAGGAAATTTCAATGAAGGTTATGTCATGCTTCATAGGTGTTTGAGAATCATGGAATGTCTTGAGTTGTTGATAAAGAATGCTCAGTGCATAGGAAAGGGAGTGGCTTGGTTGCATCAAGGTAAGGATTATATGTTGTAGTGTCAAAAGTGTTAATGAGGCACAGGTTGTTCGGTTCTCTTGATCGGGCTAATTGCAGTTTGGGTAGAGTGATGACTATAGAGAATGGTTCTAATGCGTTATGGGTTTTACATGTAAAAATTGGAGATTTTCAGGTGTATAAATTGGCTAGAAACTGAGGTTTTGCATTTGGAGGGTGTCAAGACTTGAGTCATTTCTACATAAATTATGGGATTCTATACATCAGTATTAGGGAAGTAATATCTCCAGACTCACAGGAAGTCTTTTCAGGGTAGGTATTCTGAATGTGGTGCTCTTGGGAATATTTGAAAGAGAATTCAGCGGGTTGTGAGCCTTAGACAGTGTGGTATCATGCTTGGGTCTCGTGTGGTGAGTCTGGGTTGAAGAATTGCGATGTAATAGCAAGAAGCAATATCAGGTTAAAGGTAAATCAGAAGGAAGCTCGGATAGATGGGATAGTTTGGTAGTATGCCGAACCAGTATGACAAGGATATGATTAGTTCTTGGGATACTTATGAGGTTTCGGGTCAGTTCTGAATGGAAGGTCATAAAATTCTTGGACAGCACGGGCAGTTTCAGACAATTAGAGAAATGAGCTTCAGATAATTAGGAAAAGGGTCTTCGGATGATTAAGGAAATGGTATTGCTAATTTGGGGGTGATTGACGAGGGTATATGTTTCAGAAAAAGGCAATGCGATTATGTTGATGGTACTTCGGTAAGTATTGTGGCACTTTCTTATTAGATTGACTGCTGATATTCGAGTTTGCTTGGTAGCACGGAAGAATTTTTGAGTATCTTTCGTGAAATGATTGGGATCAGGTGTGGTGATTCGTGTTCTATATGGAGTGGGAGACTGGGAGTCCTCGTGTCCAGGCTATGTTGTGGCTGTGGGTCGCGTGTATCGGCACTGTTTAGCGACTATCGGGGTTCGGAGACCCGAGTGGATCTTTTGTTGCTTGGTACGTTCGATTTTGGAGGTGATATTGGGTATGGACTGGTTGTCTCAGTGTTGTGTCATTCTGAGCTATTGCACTGAGGCGGCGATGTTGGGTATTCCGGGAATGCCACGGATCGAGTGGCGAGGTTCGACAAATTATGTTCTTAGTAGGGTGGTTTTATATTTTGAAGGCCCATCGGATGGCTGGGAAGGATTGTTTTTCTTATTTTGGGCTCTCGTGATGGATGTTAGTGCAGAGGCTCCTCATATTGATTCAGTTCCGGTGGTGAGGGACTTTTCAGATGTGTTTCTTGCGGCCAGGCATGTCGCCAGGCAAGGTTGTTGATTTCGGTATTGATTTGATGCCGGGCACCGTATCGTATGGCACTGGCAGAGTTAAAGGAGTTGAGGGAATTTCCTTGATAAGGAGTTCGTTGGCAGGCCAATGTGGATGCGTGTTCTAACTTGGGTCGGCTTGGTTGGCTCCGGATTGTATTGTTGAGGGTATGTTGATTCGATTGTTATTGAGCTTATTAGTAATCGGGGGAGGTCTATGAGCTACCTTTTCCGTGTTGCGAGGCGTTATGATTTGTTGGGTATAGGCATAGATGGTGCGGTTCCATTGGGGTTTCTTAGTGGAAGTCGAGCGGGAAAGAGTATTGGATATTGCTCGGCGGATGGCGTATCGGTTATATCCTTTTGGGTGCAGTAGTGTTATGTATTTGCTTCACTGTGGTCATGATGATTTGCTTTGGTTCTATGCATCAAATTGTGCGTGGTTGTCGATTTCGAGCATAGTGACTTGAGGTGTATCATGTGGAGCAGTATTTGGATAGGATCGCGCATTGCAGCGAAGTTATGTGGAGGTATGACCTTGCGGGGTAGATTTGTGTGTTCTATTTCTATGATGTGAGACGGGATCTCCACCCTGCTTGGTGGTGGTACTGGTGAGCGTGAGATACAGCTCTTTCATTTGAGTCACTTTCAGGATTTGAGTACGTTCGGATTGTTTCTTATTGGTGCGCGGATTGCACGAGTTGCGGCTTTAGATCGTATTGATGTGTCATATCACCAGAGTAGTGGTGTTGGATTAGATGAGATCGTTGGGATCTAGAATGAATACAAACGGATTCGGTTACAGTATGTTGGAAGGATAATATCAAGGTTCGGCTCAGAAATTTGCTAAGGTCTTTGCCAAAGGAGAAGTGGCTCATGAATGGGTGATCTAAGAAATGGTTATGGCTTATTGTGTGTTTTAGTTATCATTGGCAGTATATGAACGCGTTGGGATGAGACTTTAGTTGATAAGAGGTTTTCTATCGGTATTCGGTTGTTCTGTGCAACTGCTGTGATTAGAAGTTATCGCTTCAAGTGTTTGAGTTATGTGGTATATCATGTAATTGCACCTGAGATTGCAGGTATGGGTTATACAGCTGGTTCGGGCTTATTCCGAGTATAGATGTGAGATTCTGATCTTGTGGATGATTTCAGGAGTGAAAATGTGGCTCTAAGGTTTATGGGCTAGGTTGGATGGTGAAATTTCAGTTGCATTGTGTTATCGGACCTATATGAGATAGGGTGACGTGGGATCACCCCCGGGTATATTTACGGTAAGGTTATTCAGCGATTGGTTGGCTTTTGGAACAACTCTGGGCACGTTCAAGGACGAACGTTTGTTTAAGTTGGGGAAGATGTGACGACCCAGCCAGTCGTCTCATAAGTTACCGATCCGTTTCCCCCATTTCTGCTTCTTTATGTTTTGTTTATCTGTGTTTTGAGGTATCGGGTTGGTTTGGAGAGGTTTGAGACACTTAGTCTCTTTTAAGAAGAGTTAAGTTGGAAAAGTCAACCGGATGTTGACTTATGTGTTAGAGGGCTCGGATGTGAGTTCTGATGGTTTGGTTAGCTTCGGCAGGTGATTTATGACTTAGGAGTGTGATCGGAATGGGTTTCGGATGTCCGGAGTAGAATTAGACTTGAATTGGCAAAGTTGATATTTTGGCGATTTCCGGTTGGTAGGTGAGATTTTGATCTCGGGGTCAGAATAGAATTCCGAGAATTGCAGTAGCTTCGTTGTGTCATTTCGGATGTGTGTGCAAAATTTCAGGTCATTCGGACGTGGTTTGGTTGGGTTTTTGACCGAAAGCATATTTCGGAAGATTTTTAGAAACTTAGGCTTGAATTCGATGTGTTTTGGGTAATTTGATGTTGTTTGAGGTGTTTTGATGATTGGAGCAAGTTTGTATAAGGTTTTATGATGTGTTGGTGCCTTTGGTTGAGGTCCCGCGGGCCTCGGGTGAGTTTCGGATGGTCATTCGGGGCATTTTTGGAGTTTGAAAGTTGCAGAAATTTAAGGTTCAGTGTTGCAGAGATTTATCTCTTCGCATTCGCGAGAGGAGCCTCGCATTCGCGAAGAAGGAATTGAGGAAAGCCAGGATTTAACCTTCGCGTTCGCGAGATGGGCTTCGCGTTCGC
>NW_017681424.1:0-11323 GCF_001879085.1 Nicotiana attenuata
AGATGAATTATGCTAATATTAAAAATGCACACATAAAAAATGCAAATAAACACGAAAATTATACAACTAATTCCTAAAAATCGAAATAATAAAGAAAAATCCTAATTCTAAGGAATTTTGTAGGAGTAGTTTAAACGTGGCAAAAATCACGTGCTCACAGCTGCCCCTCTTTGCTCGAAGACACGAAGGGTTTTCGGGCAAAGATAAATGAGCACCATGAAGGATTTTTGCATGTTCAGTACTCCATGAGAAGCATTTTGAAAACCGTCTGACCGAACCCTGCTTCAAAGGTTGCCTACATATCCTTGGCTATAAAGGAATCAGGTCAGTGTAGTTCTGGAATGTCGGTAGCTGGGACTATCAAGAGCTGTGATTTCACTGCTGTTGCTGCTGCTACTGCTTGTTGACCTCCTTATTACACCAAAAGAAAATCAAAAGCTAAGCTAGCTAGGCCTATCAACTATGAGTTACAAGATTCCTATCTATAAATCTCTTGAAACTTGATCTTGAGTCTTAGCTGATTTTGCTGTGGACTTCGATCTGAATCTTGATGCTCGCAAGTTGTAGGTGTTTTACTTCTGCAGCATTGGGTCAAAACGGGGTCGGCGGAGCTTGTGACTACAATCAGATTTTGAGCAATCTGCACCCTTGTTTGCTTCAACATTTTGAATTCATTTCTTTTTGTTCTTTTCTTTATTCTGGATTGAGACTCATTCCATCGGTCGTCTCGCACCCCTGTGCCTCGGTGTTAGACCTGCTTAAGACACCAAAACAAACAAACGAACGAAATTTTTCTGCCCCAGTTTGCACTAGGAAAATTTCGTGAGTTAGCTGTGACACATATCTGAGCGATCAAACCAGGATTGTGTAGGGAGATCCTCAAATTTTGGCCGGGATTTGGAAAGAAAAAGCTCCTCGGTTTTTTGGCCGGGATTAGGAAAGAAAAAGCCCCTCAATTTTTTGGCCGGGATTTGGAAAGAAAAAGCTCCTCGATTTTTTGGCCGGGAGATCCTCGGTTTTTTGGCCGGGATTTGGAAAGAAAAAGCTCCTCGGTTTTTTGGCCGGGAGATCCTCGGTTTTTGGCCGAGATTTTGGAAAGAAAAAGCTCCGCGGTTTTTTGGCCGGGATATCCTCGGTTTTTTGGCCGGGATTTGGAAAGAAAAAGCTCCACGGTTTTTTGGCCGGGAGATCCTCGGTTTTTGGTCGGGATTTGGAAAGAAAAAGCTCCTCGGTTTTTTGGCCGGGATTTGGAAAGAAAAAGCTCCTCGGTTTTTTGGCCGGGAGATCCTCGGTTTTTGATCGGGATTTGGAAAGAAAAGGCTCCTCGATTTTTGGCCGGGAGATCCTCGGTTTTTTGGCCGAGATTTTTAAGAAATGGGATCCTATGCTACCATGATTTGTTTTCTTTTGGGATTTTCATTTTTATTTCCTTTCTTCTTTCTTTTTCTTTTGTTTTCGTCTTTATATGTTTTCCTTTTTATTTAGCAAAATGCATGAAAGGATTTGGGGGAAACTTCCTTTTTAGTCGTTTTCCTTCTGCAAAGCTATTTCAGCGCTTGCGCATTTCATTTCCTTTTGGATTGCACCTGCTTCTTGCACGGTTGTTTTGAATCAGACCTGTTTTCAACAAAGAGAAATTTGTTAGTTTGAAACAGTGGTTGGTTTTGCGGCCTTGATCATCTCAATTGCTTGATCCCTGCCCCATTTCCGTTGAGAACTTTGCTGTTTGTTTGCCTTGAGGGTGAATCTCTTTTCAGACCAACCGGGTTCAACCTTAGGACTTCATGATGACTCGCCCGTGTGGGCTCTAACCTTTTCACTTTATTCTGCCCTTGCCTTTGATTTTGACTTCCCTTCTTTTCCAATGTTTTTGCTTTGAAAGAACCAACCACCATGGGCAGTCGGGATTGGACTGACGCACTCACTGAGGCTGGGTATTTTCTTCGACTCTGACCAGGCGGAGCCCTATGAAGCCGGTCCTGCCACCTTTTCTTTGAAGTAGTTACGGAATCAAAGTTAAACCGAAAGGGATTCAAAGAAAAAGTATGCAAAAGGCAAGCATATGATTTTAAAGAGAAGCGTCCCTTTCGGGGGAAAATGAGGACTTATCTGGGGTGTATGCTGACTTCAAATGAACATGACATGCTTCTTGGACTGGACGCCCGACCCACACAAACTTTCCAACTTCTCGTGAACCCATTGATCCGTATTTAAGAATTAGGGAACCTTGCCAGGACTCTTTTAGTGATGAGATGTCTTCTCTTCGGCCGACAACGCCCTTTGTGGGTTTTCGCCAATCGACCTATCTCATTTCTCTTCTCACTGTCGCCCGATAGTGCTCTTTGCGAGTTTTCACTAAGCGGACTCTCTCATTTTCAGTTTCTCTACTCACCATCGCCTTATGGTGCCCGAAGGTTTTCACCGATAAGACTCTCTCATCTTATTTCTCTCAATTTGAATTGTATCAGATTCTAAGAATGACGTTTGCCACTTCCATGCCTTTGTCAATTGATCGGAAGGACTTGGACAAGGTTTTGGGGTAAAAAGGATTTTGGGCGGAACTACAACTTTGGAACCATTTCGGCGGATTCATGGCCGAACCATTATATCATTTGCCCCAGTTTCATTTTGGGGAAATTGGGATTTTTGTTTTGGTGTCTGAACCTCAGGGAGAGGCTGCCTACGTACCCTTTCGGGATCAAGTCAAACGTAGTTCAGGGAAACATTTGTTTTTGTTGTTTTTGTTTTTGTTTTGTTTGTTTTTGTTTTTTTTTCTTTTCTTTTCTTTTTCCTTTCATCATTCATTTTTTTTTGTACTTCCGGGTTCCAAGGAGGGTAGCCAAAGAAGCGTGACCGGCTCAAAGGGTTTACGAAGGACTAATAGTGTTTGGGGTAGCAGAAAAGAAAGCCTTCGTCATCTCAATTACACAAAAGCCATCGCCACAGGAGGTCTAGACATAGTACCTTTTTACTGCATCTGCATTGACTGCTGTCTCAGGATCATTCCCTTCGATGTCTCCCAGATACAGTGCTCCTCTTGGCAATATCTTTCGAATTATGTATGGACCTTTCCAATTAGGGGCAAACTTCCCTTTTGCTTCCTGGTGATGAGGGAGAATGCGTCTGAGTACCAGCTGTCCCACTTCAAAATTCCTGGGACGCACTTTCTTGTTATAGGCGCGGGCCATTCTTTGTTGGTATAACTGCCTGTGACAAACTGCGACCATCCGTTTTTCATCAATTAATGACAACTGCTCTAGTCGGGTTTTAACCCATTCACTGTCCTCAATCTCCGCCTCAACGATTATCCGGAGTGAAGGAATTTCCACTTCTGCAGGTATGACTGCTTCAGTACTGTAAACTAACAAGTACGGTGTTGCTCCAATTGATGTACGTACTGTAGTGCGATATCCAAGTAATGCGAAGGGTAACTTTTCATGCCATTGCCGGGAGCTTTGAATCATCTTTCTCAAAATCTTCTTGATGTTTTTATTTGCTGCCTCGACAGCACCATTGGCTTTTGGCCGATAGGGGGTTGAGTTTGTATGCGTTATCTTGAATTGTTCACATACCTCCTCCATCAGGCGACTGTTCAAGTTAGCTGCATTGTCGGTAATAATAATTGCAGGAATGCCAAAGCGGCAAATGAGATTGGAGTGCACAAAGTATACCACAGCTTTCTTGGTGACTGATTTGAGAGTAATGGCTTCAACCCATTTCGTGAAATAGTCAATTGCTACCAGTATGAACCTATGCCCATTCGAAGCTTTCGGCTCGATTGGCCCAATGACATCCATGCCCCAAGCAACAAACGGCCAAGGTGCTGACATCGGATGGAGTTCTGTCGGAGGTGCATGAATCAAGTCGTCGTGCACCTGGCATTGATGACATTTCCGAACAAAACTGAAACAGTCCTTCTCCATGGTTATCCAGTAATACCCGGCTCGCAAAATTTTCTTTGCCAACACATAACATTCATATGAGGTCCACATACTCCTGCGTGCACTTCATGCATAATTCTTCCAGCTTCCTCGGCGTCAACACATCTTAGCAAGTTGAGGTCCGGGGTTCTTTTATATAAAACATCACCACTCAAGAAAAAACCACTCGCATGTCGTCTGATGGTTCTTTTCTGATCCCCGGTGGCCTGCTCGGGGTATTCCTGTGTTTTCAGAAATCTCTTGATATCATGATACCAGGGCTGACCACTAGGTTCCATTTCCACCGCATTACAATACCCGTGTTTTTCTTTGATTTGAATCTCTAGAGGATCAATATGGGCGTTACCTGGGTAAGGCAGCATTGAAGCTAGAGTGGCAAGTGCATCGGCCAGTTCATTATGACATCGAGGGATATACCTGAACTCTATCGACTTGAAGCGTTTGGTGAGATCTTCCACATGCTGTCGATAAGGAATGAGCTTGATATCTCGAGTTTCCCACTCTCCTTGGGCTTGTCGGATAATCAAGTCAGAGTCCCCCATGATTAATAAATCTTCAACATCTTGGTCAATTGCCATGTTCATGCCCATGATGCAGGCTTCATACTCAGCTGTATTGTTTGTGCAAAAGAAACGGAGCTTGGCTGTAGCCGGGTAGTGCTGACCATTGGGTGATATCAAGATTGCCCCAATACCTACACCCCTCGCATTTACTGCTCCATCAAAGAACATTTTCCAAGCACGAGTGTCCTCAGGGATGCCTTCCACCGAATTTACTTCCTCATCCGGGAAATAGGTGCTTAACGGTTGATATTCCTCGTCGACCGGGTTTTCAGCCAAATGATCCGCCAAAGCCTGGGCTTTCACTGCCGTGCGAGTAACATAGACTATGTCAAATTCAGTGAGCAAGATTTGCCATTTTGCCAACCTCCCAGTGGGCATCGGTTTCTGGAATATGTATTTCAAAGGATCCATCCTGGTTATTAGATAGGTGGTATGGGCTTGAAGATAATGTCTCAGCTTTTGGGCAACCCACGTCAGAGCGCAGCATGTTCTTTCCAACAAGGTGTATTTGGCCTCGTAGCCAGTAAACTTCTTGCTTAGATAGTAAATTGCCTGCCTCTTTCCTTCCGGTGATGTCATGCTGACCGAGGACACAGCCAAAAGAATTTTCCAGCACTGTCAGATACAAGAAGAGAGGTCGTCCCTGCTCTGGTGGGACCAATACTGGAGGATTTGACAAATATTCCTTGATTTTATCGAAGGCCTCTTGACATTCGGACGTCCACTTGATAGCCGCATCTTTCTTCAATAACCTGAATATAGGCTCACAGGTGGTGGTCAATTGAGCGATGAACCGACTGATATAGTTTAACCTGCCCAATAAACTCATCACCTCCTTCTTAGTTCTTGGAGGAGGTAAATCCCGAATGGCCTTTATCTTTGCTGGATCCAACTCAATACCTCTCCTGCTGACTATGAAACCCAAGAGCTTGCCCGATGGGACTCCAAAAGCACATTTAGCTGGATTCAACTTCAGATCATACTTGCGCAACCGTTCAAAGAACTTTCTCAAATCTCGAACGTGATCGTTCTGAGTTCGTGACTTAACGATTACGTCATCCACATATACCTCTATTTCTTGATGCATCATATCGTGGAAGATAGTGGTCATGGCTCTCATGTAAGTTGCCCCAGCATTCTTTAGCCCAAATGGCATGACTCGGTAACAATAGGTTCCCCAAGGTGTGGTGAAGGCTGTTTTCTCAGCGTCCTCTTCATCCATCAACACTTGATGATATCCTGCGTAACAATCCACAAAAGACTGTATTTCATGTTTGGCGCAGTTATCAACAAGGATGTGAATGTTAGGTAACGGGAAATTATCTTTGGGACTTGCCCTGTTCAAATCTCGGTAATCCACACACACCCGGATTTTCCCGTCTTTCTTTGGTACTGGGACCACATTAGCCAACCACGTGGTATATCGGACCACTCGGATTACCCCCGCCTTCAACTGTTTTGTGACTTCCTCTTTGATCTTGTCACTGATATCAGTCTTGAACTTCCTTTGCTTTTGCTGTACTGGAGGACAATCGGGGTGAGTTGGCAGCTTATGCACCACTAAATCCATACTCAGTCCTGGCATATCGTCGTATGACCAAGCAAACACATCTTTGAATTCGAACAGGAGCTGGATTATTGCATCTCGAGTGTGTTGATCTGTGTGAATGCTTATTTTGGTTTCCCTTATTTCCTCGGCCGTTCCCAAATTAACCGGTTCAGTGTCATTCAGGTTTGGCTTAGGTTTGTTCTCGAATTGTTCCAATTCTCGGTTTATCTCCCTAAAAGCCTCTTCTTCATCATATTCCGGTTCTTGGTTCATTATTTCACAATTAAGCAGCGTGTTTGAGTCTGGGTATGAAGTCCGCAAGCATGTCATGTTATTTAAAGCCGCATTATTATAACTGAAAAGAAAAGATGAAAAAGGAAAAATAACTGAAATTAGAAAGGAAAGAAAGATGGACGATGAAATATTGATTTCATTTCTTGGAATTGGAAAGATAACAGGGTTTACATTTATGAATTAAAAACATGAAACTAAAGGAAAACCCGAGCTACACCCTGAAATAACTCGAGATACAGAAAAGGTGACAGGGCTAGTCTACCAGGACCCCCGCCTGATCGGGAATGGCGTAGCCTTCCAGTTTTGAAGTTTAGCATCAGACCCCATATAGAGTACTTCAGCGGTGCTAGTCCCTTCTCCTGGTTGGACCATGTTGGTTTCATAAAGCATTTGCCTCATAGCTCCACATATTTCTTCAGCTGTGAACAACTCATCGTCCTTTCTTTGCCATACTTGGTCTTAACAAAAGTATCATAAAGATGGGGCAGTGGTTGTGGCAGAAACCATCCTTCTCTCTTTCTTTCTTCAGCCCATTTTTCATCATCCGGTGTAGGATAAAAACCTATTCCGAAGAACCTTTCTGTTGCGGGAAGAGTTACTGGCTCAGTTATTCCTTGTAAAGTTTTCCCCAATCCTTTTCCTGGCCTGAAACCGTGTCTAATCATTTCTCTGGCCACCATGATTGAAGCGTTAGACAGGAAAGGCTGAGGACAAGGGATTCCCTCCTCATGCTGATCTGCTACCACAATCTCAAAGGCTTGATAAACGATATGCTCACTTCCTTCCCTTGCCTCCAAACATGGGATAGATGGATCACGGTAGATAGATTGCTCGTCTTCTCCATGGACTACGATTTCCTGATCTTCATGCTCAAACTTTACCATCTGGTGGAGGGTTGAAGGCACCGCTCCAGCAGCATGGATCCAAGGTCTCCCCAGAAGGAAGTTATAAGATGTATCCATGTCCAATACTTGGAAAGTCACTTCGAAGTCCACTGGACCTATGGTCAATATCAAGTCAATTTCACCGATGGTATCCCTCTTAATACCATCAAAAGCCCTTACACAGACATTATTTGGACGAATCTTTTCTGTCCCGATTTCCATCCTTCGCAGTGTGGAGAGTGGACAGACGTCAACCCCTGATCCTCCGTCTACCATGACTCGTTTGACATAGTAACCTTCACATTTGACAGTCAGATGCAAGGCTTTGTTATGAGCTGCGCCTTCAGGAGGCAAATCATTCTTACTAAAGGAAAGTTGGTTGATAGCAAAAAATCTTTCCGCCATCCTTTCGAGCTGCTCTACCGAGGTTCCAATTGGCACGTATGCCTCATTCAAAGTTTTCATCAAGATCTTCTGATGTTCGGAGGATTTCGACACTAATGAAAGCAGGGACACCTGTTCAGGGTACTTTCTTAATTGATCCACTGTCTCATAGTCAGGCATCTTCATTTTCTGGAAAAAAGCTTCTGCCTCTTCAGCACTCACTGGCCTTTTGGGTGGGAAACGCTTTCGAGCGGCATTGTTCACTTCCTGTATATTCGAGTACTTCTCAACAAAGTTCTCCCCTGGGAGTTCTCCCGAGATTTCTTTGCCCTTGTATGTGACCACTGTTTGTTGGTAGTTCCATGGCACTGTAGAGGGGTCTGTCATTGGCTTCTGTGGTACGCGTCCAATAACCACTGGCTCATTCAGCCGAGGCGGTTTAATTGTCCCCCGTACCACATAGGCTCCTTTGTGCACTGGTGTTTCCCCTTTGATCTCATCTTTCCTTGGAATAGTGACAACCAATGGTTTTTCTTGGCGTCCTCGGGGCACGTAGAGAATTCCATTGTCAGAGGAGTTTCATTTNAAGATAACAGGGTTTACATTCAGGAATTTAAAGACAAGAAACTAAAAGAAACATCCAAGTTACACCCTGAAATAACTCGGGATGCAGAGAAGGTGGCAGGGCTAGTCTACCGGGACTCCCGCCTAATCGGGAATGGCGTAGCCTTCCAGTTTTGGAGTTTAGCATCTGGTCCCATATAGAGCACCTCAGCAGTGCTAGTCCCTTCCCCTGGCTGAACCATGTTGGTTTCATAAAGCATTTGTCTCATAGCTCTACATATATCTTCAATTTCCTCAGCTGTGAACAACTCATCGTCCCTTTCTTTGCCATACTTGGACTTGACAAAAGTATCATAGAGATGTGGCAATGGTTGTGGCAGAACCCATCCTTCTTTCTTTCTTTCCTCGGCCCATTTCTCATCATCTGGGGTAGGGTGGAAGCCGATTCCGAAGAACTTTTCTGCTGTGGGTAGAGTTACCGGTTCCGGTATTCCTTGTAAAGCTTTCCCCAACCTTTTTCCTGACTTGAAACCGTGTCTAATCATTTCTTTGGCCACCATGATTGAAGCATTGGACAGGAAAGGCTGAGGACAAGGATTTCCCTCCTCATGCTGATCCGCCACCACAATTTCAAAGGCTTGATAAACAATATGCTCACTTCCTTCCCTTGCCTCCAAACATGGGATAGATGGGTCACGATAAATGGACTGCTCGTCTTCTCCGTGGACCACGATTTCCTGGTCTTCATACTCGAATTTTATCATTTGGTGGAGGGTAGAGGGCACAGCTCCTGCAGCATGGATCCAGGGCCTTCCCAGAAGAAAGTTATAAGATGTATCCATGTCCAACACCTGGAAGGTCACCTCGAACTCTACCGGACCTATGGTCAGTATCAAATCAATTTCACCGATGGTATCCCTCTTAATACCATCAAAAGCTCTCACACAAACATTATTCGGACGAATCCTTCCTGTCCCGATTTCCATCCTTTGCAATGTAGAGAGTGGACAGATGTCAACCCCCGATCCTCCATCCACCATGACTCGCTTGACATAATAACCTTCACACTTGACAGTCAGATGTAAGGCTTTGTTGTGAGCTGCGCCTTCCGGAGGCAAGTCATTTTTACTAAAAGAGAGTTGATTGATGGCGAAGAACCTTTCTGCCATCCTTTCGAGCTGCTCGACTGAAGTTTCAATTGGCACGTACGCCTCATTCAAAGTTTTCATCAAGATCTTCTGATGTTCGGAGGATTTCGTCACCAATGATAGCAGGGACACCTGTTCAGGGTACTTCCTTAATTGATCCACCGTCTCATAATCAGGCATCTTCATTTTCTGGAAGAAGGCTTCCGCTTCCTCAGCACTCACTGGCTTCTTGGATGGAAAACGCTTTCGAGCGGCATTATTTATCTTCTGTACATTCGAATATTTCTCAACAGAGGTTTTCCCTGGAAGTTCCCCCGAAATTTCTTTGCCCTTGTATGTGACCACTGTTTGCTGATAGTTCCATGGCACTGCAGAGGGGTCTGCCATTGGCTTCTGTGGTACGCGTCCAATAACCACTGGCTCATTCAGCCGAGGCGGTTTAATTGTCCCCCGTACCACATAGGCTCATTTCGGTACGTATATTGGTATTTCCCCTTTTACTTCAGCTTTCCTTGGAACACTGACAACCAATGGTTTTTCTTGGCGTCCTCGCGGAACATAGAGAATTCCGTTCTTAGGAGACTCTGTCTCTACTTTTGTCTCAGGTTTCTTCTCAGGCTCAGATTTGACAGTTTTATTATTCTTCTCCCCTTTTTCTTGCTTCGGGGGTATCTTGGGCTTCTTTTCTGCGTCGGCAATAGCAATTATGGATTTCAAGGCGCCGGATCAAACTCCCTGTCTTCACAAATCATACCAATTACCAGCCCGTTGTTATGAGCGGGCAACGGATTATTAGTCACATTTGGGGCTTCTTCATCCCTCAACACTATTTCCCTTGTTCGATCAAATCTTCTACAGCTTTCTGCAATGTCCAGCAGTTATCAGTACTATGCCCTTCAGCTCCCGAGTGGTAGGCACAATGGACCCCTCGTTGATAAGCTGGAGACTCAGGGTTCTGCCTGTTTTGGGGGATAGGCTGCAGCAAATTCATCTGGACGAGTTTCGGGAACAAACTGGAGTAAGGTTCACCAATCGGCGTAAAATTTGGTCGTCTGGGTGGTTCCCGAGGGCGGAAGTTATTTTGCGGTGGTCGGGGATTATATTGGTTCTGGTGGGGAAGTTGATTTCTTTGGAATGGAGGTGGATTTCGGTTAGCTTGTGGTTGCGGTCGGCCGAAGGGTTGAGCTTTCATGAGCGCATAAGGTGTAGGAGCATAAGCCATATCGGTATGAGGATAGTAGTGTTGAGGGGTTCTTTCAGAAAACACCGGTCTAGGAGCCCGGTATCTCCTTCCTCCTGATGCTGACATCACTGTTTCTTCTTTCTTTTTGCCTTTGGCCATTCCTCCAGACCCGCCTTGGATGGCTTGGGAGGTTGCTCTTATGGCTGACTGGCTCAAAATTCTACCCGTTTTTAGCACATTCTCTACCATTTCTCCAATTTTTATTGCCTCTGCGAAAGGTTTGCCCATGGCGGACATCATATTCTGAAAATAGTCTGCTTCCTGGGCTTGGAGGAAAACAGTGACCATCTCTACCTCATCCATCGGAGGCTTCACTCTTGACGCCTATTCACGCCACTTAATTGCATATTCACGGAAATTTTCTGAAGGCTTTTTCTTAAGATTTGCCAAAGAGTTCCTGTCTGGCGCGATGTCTATGTTGTACTAAAATTGTCGAACAAAGTCTCGGGCCAGATCATCCCAAATATGCCAACGCGTGACATCTTGGTCCATATACCATTCTGAAGCGATACCAATCAAGCTTTCTCCAAAATATGCCATCAACAACTCTTCTTTGCCACCGGCTCCCCGTAACTGATTGCAATACTTCTTCAGGTGAGCAATGGGGTCACCGTGTCCGTCATACTTCTCAAATTTTGGTGTTTTGAACCCTGACGGCAAGTGTACATGAGGGAACATACATAGGTCTGTATAGGAGACACTCTTTTGCCCGCTCAGTCCTTGCATGTTTTTCAAGCTCTGCTCGAGGCTTCT
>NW_017681425.1:0-747 GCF_001879085.1 Nicotiana attenuata
TTCAAATCTGTGACTAAGAAGGCAGTTGTCGATTTCGTACATTCAAATATCATATGCCGGTTTGGGATCCCGAAGGTAATCATCACAGATAATGGTGCCAATCTCAATAGTCATTTGATGGCCGAGACATGTCAGCAGTTTAAGATCATGCACCGCAATTCTACCCCATATCGCCCTAAAGCAAATGGGGCAGTCGAAGCAGCTAACAAGAATATCAAGAAAATACTTCGGAAAATGGTCGAAGGGTCAAGGCAATGGCATGAAAAACTACCTTTTGGCTTGTTAGGCTCTCGCACTACTGTCCGTACTTCAGTAGGAGCGACCCCCTATTCATTGGTGTATGGAACCGAAGCAGTAATACCTGCAGAAGTCGAAATTCCGTCCCTCCGGATCATCGCTGAGGCAGAGATTGATGATGATGAATGGGTTAAAGCCCGCCTGGAACAACTAAGTTTGATTGATGAGAAGAGATTGGCAGCAGTGTGTCACGGTCAGTTATACCAACAGAGAATGGCAAGAGCATATAACAAGAAGGTGCGTCCGCGGAAGTTTGAAGTAGGGCAGTTGGTGCTGAGACGTATCCTACCTCATTGGGCTGAGGCAAAAGGAAAGTTCGCCCCAAACTGGCAAGGGCCATTTGTTGTAACCAGAGTTTTGTCCAATGGCGCTTTATATCTAACGGACGTAGAAGGGAAATGTGTAGAAGTGGCTATCAATTCTGATGCAGTCAAGAGATATTATGTATGA
>NW_017681425.1:5480-6323 GCF_001879085.1 Nicotiana attenuata
AGCTCGCCAATTTCCCCCAAATAGTCTCTACCATTTCCAGATTTTTAGTCCATCCTGTTATAAAACAAAAATACCAAAACAGAAATTATAAAAAGGTCAAAAACTGTTCCATTGATCACTTCGGTTTGATTTCGAGTTTGAGCGATTGATTTTGGTCTTTTGGTTTAATATTTGTTGGTTAAGATTCAGAAAACTTACTGCATTTGAATTTGAGTCAATTTTGGTGTATTTGAGCTATCCTGGTTGACTTTGGCTTGTTCGAGGCCTATTTTGGTCCAGTCTGGTTCATCTTCCTTGAAACTAGTTGCTGTTTGGTTGGAGCGTCAATTTTTGGGTCAAAAATTTCAGCTCAAAGTCACTGTTAGAAAAAATATTGCTGTTGAGCCACTGTATACTGCTGCTGACCCTCTTCTTCTCTTCTATTGCCTTATAACTCCAGGTACACATTTGAATTCGCATTGATGTAGATTTGAATTGGATGAAATGAAAAGTATTCACCAGATCTGTGCTCACTGGATTCTCCTAGATTTGTGAATAAATAGAGGCTAGTTGATGTGTAGTTATCTTGCACTAGTTTATTTGGTTTGTATTAACATGACTATGGACTGTATAACTAGGACTGTTTTGGACTGCTTTTGAATCGTTTTGGACTGTCTTGAATTCCATAGCGATGAGATACAATGCTCGGTTAGTGGATTCATACTGTTTTAAATTGATAGCTTAAGTAATAAATCTAATCTAGATTGTGTTTTGGTTAGGTAATAAATCTAATCTGGACACGTGAAATCTGTTTAGGCTTGTAAGGACTCATGTTTGAGTCCAGAGCTATTGTAGTTTGTGAAC
>NW_017681425.1:10773-11321 GCF_001879085.1 Nicotiana attenuata
ACTTAGGGGAGTAACTTGAGAAACAAGTTCAGAAATTGAAGGTTTAATAGGTGAAATCTGAAATTAAAAGAAAGGAAAAAATGGGTGAAAGCTTCCAGAATACTGGGCCCCACTCCTGGCCTATAAAAGGCACCCCTAATGCCTTCTTGAAAAGTTTTGGGGAGCTCGCCAATTTCCCCCAAATAGTCTCTACCATTTCCAGATTTTTAGTCCATCCTGTTATAAAACAAAAATACCAAAACAGAAATTATAAAAAGGTCAAAAACTGTTCCATTGATCACTTCGGTTTGATTTCGAGTTTGAGCGATTGATTTTTGGTTCTTTTTGGTTTTAATATTTTGTTGGTTTAAGATTCAGAAAACTTACTGCATTTGAATTTGAGTCAATTTTGGTGTATTTGAGTCTATCCTGGTTGACTTTTGGCTTGTTCGAGGCCTATTTTTGGTTCCAGTCTGGTTCATCTTCCTTGAAACTAGTTGCTGTTTGGTTGGAGCGTCAATTTTTTGGGTCAAAAATTTTCAGCTCAAAGTCACTGTTAGAAAAAAATA
>NW_017681426.1:0-11316 GCF_001879085.1 Nicotiana attenuata
ATTTTGGAGACCAGTAGGGTAGCATTCACCGCATTTCAGTTCACTGGGGCTGCCTTCACATGGTGGGAGTCGTATGAGCGGCGTAGGCCGGCAGGTGCAGCGCCTTTGTCATGGCAGGAGTTTTCCACTATCTTTTTGGCGAAGTGGGTACCACAGTCTCAGAGGGAGGAGCTGCGTAGGCAGTTCGAGTGGCTTCGACAGGGAGACATGACTGTGACCCAGTATGAGGCGAGATTTTCTAAGTTGGCCCGTCATGCCTCGTGGATAGTTCCGACCGACAGAGAGAGGATCAAAAGGTTTGTAGATGGACTTAAATATTACCTCCGTGTTTTGATGACTCGAGAGAGAGTTCTGGGTATTTCCTTTGAGGATGCGGTTGATATTGCTCGTGATATTGAGATGGCTCGCCGTCAGGACAGAGAGGAGAGGGAGGCCAAGAGGCCTCGAGGTTCTGGTAGCTTCAGTGGTGCTCCGTCTAGGGGTCAGTTCCAGCAGAGCAGAGGTCGTTCATTTAGGCCTCCTCAGTCAGCTCGCTCTGAGTATCGTGGGTCTTCTTCTGGCCGAGGTCATCAGGGGTATCAGCAGAGTCAGCCATCCCTCGGCGCTCTTCCAGCTCAGGGTTCATCACGAGCTCCATCTGTTCAGGGTTCCTCCAGACCGAGTGTGTCATCCAGTCACTCTGATGCGCGGGGTTCCCTTCAGTGCCCATTCCCCAGCACCCGGGAGCTGTTATGAGTGCGGGGAGGTTGGGCACATGTGGAGGCAATGTCCTCGGCGCCGTGGTAGTCAGTCTCAGCAGAGGGGTCAGCCCTCGTCTTCTGGCCCATCTTCTTCAGCACCCGCCCCGCCAGCTAGGGGTGAGAGTCAGGCAGCTAGGGGTCGCCCCAGAGGGGGAGGCCGATCGGGCGGTGGCCAGGCACGATTCTATGCTCTCCCAGACAGGAGAGACGCCATTGCATCAGATGCTGTTATCACAGGTATTATCTCAGTCTGCCACGGGGATGCCTCTGTCTTGTTTGATCTCGGATCTACCTATTCCTATGTGTCTTCATATTTTGCTCATCACCTGGGTACGACCCGTGGGTGTCTTGCTTTACCTGTGCATGTATCTACCCCGGTGGGTGATACTATTGTTGTAGACCATGTGTATCGGTCTTGTCTAGTGACTATTGGGGGTCTGGAGACCCGAGTTGATTTGTTGCTGTTGAGCATGGTAGATTTTGATGTTATTCGGGGTATGGATTGGCTATCTCCGTGCCATGCTATTCTGGACTGTCATGCCAAGACAGTCACATTGGCCATACCAGGTGTTCCGAGGATTGAGTGGCGTGGCATGACTGACTATGTTCCTAGCAGGGTGATTTCTTTCCTAAAGGCCCAGCGGATGGTCGGGAAAGGTTGTCTATCGTACTTGGCTTTCGTGAGAGATGTCGGAGCTGAGACTCCTAGTCTTGATTCGGTGCCCGTTGTGAGGGACTTCCCTGATGTGTTTCCAGCAGACCTGCCGGGCATGCCGCCGGACAGGGACATTGATTTTGGTATTGATCTGGTGCCGGGCACTCAACCCATTTCTATTCCTCCGTATCGCATGGCACCAGCAGAGTTGAAAGAACTAAAAGATCAGCTTCAGGAGCTCCTGGATAAGGGGTTCATTCGTCCGAGTGTGTCACCGTGGGGTGCACCGATATTGTTTGTGAAGAAAAAGTATGGCACAATGAGAATGTGCATTGACTACAGGCAATTGAACAAGGTGACAGTGAAGAACAAGTATCCCTTGCCCCGTATTGATGATTTGTTTGACCAGCTCCAGGGGGCAAGGGTATTCTCCAAGATTGACCTCCGTTCAGGCAATCACCAGCTGAAGATTAGGGAGTCAGATATTATGAAGACTGCTTTCCGAACGAGATATGGGCACTATGAGTTTTTGGTTATGTCCTTTGGGTTGACTAATGCCCCAGCAGCATTCATGCACTTGATGAACAGTGTATTTCGGCCGTACTGGATTCATTTGTGATTGTTTTTATTGATGATATCCTTTTGTACTCGCGTAGCCAGGAGGAGCACGCCCAGCATTTGAGAGTGGTACTACAAAGATTGAGGGAGGAGAAGCTTTATGCAAAATTCTCCAAATGTGAGTTCTGGCTTGGTTCTGTGGCTTTTCTTTGGCACGTGGTGTCCAGCGATGGTATTCAGGTAGATCCTAAGAAGATAGAGGCGGTTCAGAGTTGGCCTAGACCGTCCTCAGCCACGGAGATTCGGAGTTTCCTCGGTTTGGCGGGTTATTATCGCCGGTTCGTCCAGGGTTTTTCATCTATTGCTTCACCCTTGACCAAGTTGACTCAGAAGGGTGCACCATTTGTGTGGTCTGATGAGTGCGAGGAGAGCTTTCAGAAGCTCAAGACAGCTTTGACCACGGTTCCAGTGTTGGTATTGCCATCAGCTTCAGGTTCTTACACTGTGTATTGTGATGCTTCGAGAGTTGGGATCGGATGTGTGTTGATGCAGGAGGGTAGAGTTATTGCATATGCTTCTCGTCAGTTGAAGCCCCATGAGAAGAACTACCCTGTACATGATTTGGAGTTGGCTGCTATAGTTCATGCTTTGAAGATTTGGAGGCACTACCTATATGGCGTGTCCTGTGAGGTATTCACCGATCAGTGCAGCCTTCAGCACCTGTTCAAGCAAAAGGATCTTAATTTGAGACAGCGGAGGTGGTTGGAGTTACTCAAGGACTATGATATTACTATTTTGTACCACCCGGGGAAGGCCAATGTGGTGGCCGATGCTTTGAGCCGGAAGGCGGCCAGTATGGTAGTTTGGCATACATTCCAGTTGGGGAGAGGCCCTTTGCAGTTGATGTCCAGGCTTTGGTCAATCGGATGGTGAGGTTAGATATTTCGGAGCCTAGTCGGGTGTTGGCTTGTGTGGTTTCTCGGTCTTCCTTGTATGACCGCATTAGAGAGCGCTAGTATGATGACCCGTATTTGCTTGTCGTTAAGGACAGGGTCCAGCATGGTGATGCTAGAGATGTGTCTATTGGTGATGATGGCGTGTTGAGGATGCAGGGCCGGATTTGCGTGCCCAATATGGATGGGCTTCGGGAGCTGATATTAGAGGAGGCCCACAGCTCGCGGTATTCCATTCATCCGGGTGCCGCGAAGATGTACCAGGATTTGAGGCAGCATTACTGGTGGAGGAGAATGAAGAAAGATATTGTAAGTTATGTAGCTCGGTGTCTCAACTGTCAGCAGGTCAAATATGAGCATCAGAGGCCCGGTGGTGTACTTCAACGGATGGATATTCCGGAGTGGAAATGGGAGAGGATTACTATGGATTTTGTGAGTGGTCTCCCTCTGACCTCGAGGAAGTATGATTCGATTTGGGTGATTGTGGATCGGCTGACCAAGTCCGCGCACTTTATTCCGGTGTGTACTACCTATTCTTCGGAGCGGTTAGCAGAGATTTTCATCCGGGAGATTGTTCGGCTGCATGGGGTCCCAGTTTCTATCATCTCAGATAGGGGTACTCAGTTTACTTCCCAGTTTTGGAGGACTTTTCAGCGAGAGTTGGGTACACAGGTAGAGTTGAGCACCGCATTTCATCCTCAGACGGACGGGCAGTCCGAGCGTACCATTCAGATATTGGAGGACATGTTGCGTGCCTGTGTTATTGATTTTGGAGGTTCTTGGGCTGAGTTCTTGCCACTCGTAGAGTTTGCTTACAACAACAGCTATCAGTCCAGTATTCAGATGGCGCCGTATGAGGCCTTATATGGAGACGGTGCAGATCTCCGGTTGGTTGGTTTGAGCCCGGCGAGGCTAGACTATTGGGGACAGAGTTGGTGCAGGATGCCTTAGAAAAGGTGAAGGTGATCCAGGAGAGACTTCGTACGGCTCAGTCGCGTCAGAAGAGTTATGCGGACCGGAAGGTTCGAGATGTATCTTATATGGTGGGCGAGAAGGTCTTGTTGAAGGTTTCGCCTATGAAGGGCGTTATGAGATTTGGAAAGAAAGGGAAGCTGAGTCCGCGGTTCATTGGCCCTTTTGAGATACTTAGGAGGATTGGGGAGGTGGCTTATGAGCTTGCTTTGCC
The DNA here is from genome assembly GCF_001879085.1 of Nicotiana attenuata. NCBI lineage: Eukaryota > Viridiplantae > Streptophyta > Magnoliopsida > Solanales > Solanaceae > Nicotiana > Nicotiana attenuata. The sequence continues at coordinate 4,093 of NW_017681426.1, forward strand.
ACCCAGCTTGTCTAGTGTGCATCCGGTATTTCATATATCTATGCTCCGGAAGTATGTTGGGGACCCATCTCATGTATTGGACTTCAGCACGGTTCAGTTGGATGATGATTTGACATATGATGTGGAGCCAGTGGCTATTTTGGGTCATCAGGTTCGAAAGTTGAGGTCAAAAGATATAGCTTCAGTGAAGGTACAGTGGAGAAGTCGACCCGTGGAGGAGGCTACTTGGGAGACCCAGCGGGAGATGCTGAGCAGATATCCTCACTTGTTTGAGACTCCAGGTATGTTCCTTGACCCGCTCGAGGACGAGCGTTTGTTTTAGTTGGGGAGGATGTGACGACCCGGCCCGTCGTCACGTGAGTTACCGCCCCGTTTTTTCCATATTATGTTTCTCTATGCTTCATTATCGGTATTTGAGGTAATCGAGTTGGATTGGTTTGGTCTTGGTAGGAGATGAGACATTTAGTCTCTCTAAGGAGAACGTGTTTTGGAAAAGTCAACCGGAAGTTGACTAGTTGGTTAGAGGGCTCGGATGTGATTTCCGGAGATTCGGTTAGCTTCGGGGGATGATTTGTGACTTAGGAGCGTGATCTGAATTGGTTTTGGAGGTCCGGTGTAGAATTAGGCTTGAATTGGCGAAGTTAGTATTTTGGCAAATTCCGGTTGGTTGGTGAGATTTTGATCCGAGGGTCGGAATGGAATTCGGAGAGTTTCAGTAGCTCCGTTAGGTGATTTTGGATGTGTGTGCAAAATTTCAGGTCATTCGGAGATGTTTTGGTCGGGTTTTTGATCGAATGCGTATTGCGGAAGTTTTGAAGAAACTTAGGCTTGAATTCAATGTGATTTAATGGTTTTAGCGTTGTTAGATGTGTTTTGAGGATTGGAACAAGTTTGAATAATGTTTTAAGAGGTGTTGGTAACTTTGGTTGAGGTCCCGGGGGCCTCGGGGTGATTTCGGGTGGCTAAAGGAAGGAATTTGAAGTTGGAAAATTGCAGGTTTTTGGTTGCAGCAGGTGTTTCCGCATCTGCGGAAAGGAGATCACAGATGCGGTCTCGCGGAAGCGAGCTAGGCCTTGCAGGAGCGGAAATAGGAGCCTAGGTCAGGTTCCGCAGAAGCGGGACATTGGGTCGCTTAAGCGGTCCCGCATATGCAAAGTTGGATCGCAGAAGCGGAAAGTCGCCTCAAGTGAAAGGTTCGCAGGAGCGGACATTGACCGCATAAGCGGAAGGCGCAAAAGCGGGAATTAATCCGCAGAAGCGGAAATAACTGGCAGGTTAAGTGAGAACATCTTCTTCGCGAAATTTTGAAAGAGTGACATTTTGGACTCCGAACCTTGAGAGCTTCGAGGCGATTTTGAAGAGGGATTCGAGGGCTATTATCAGGTATGAACTCTTGGACTTAGAGCTTGATTTTATGGTGTATAAACATGAATTTGGACTGAATAATCAAGGAATCAAAGGTCAAAAATGGTGGTTTAGGGCTTGAATTTAAGAGAGTTTAAAATAGGGATTTAAGGGGTCAAATGGACCCCGATTTTGATGATTTTGATATGTATAGACTCGTGGCGAGACGAGGAATCCGGAGATGTGAATTTCGTAATTTTTCGAGTAGTGGGACCGGGGCTCGGGTTTTGCCAGCTTCGTGATTTTTGATATTTTTCGAGTCTTTTCGATTGGGTTATGACCCATTAGCCTATTGTGATGTATTCCTGTGGTTTTGATCAGATTCGACGTGGTAGGAGGTCGATTCGAGGGGAAAAGGCATAGCGAGCTAGACTTTGACCGGCTAGAGGTGAGTAGTGATTTTAAATGATGTTCTGAGGGTTTGAAAACCCCGGACTTGCACAACTTGGTGCTATGTTGAGATGAGACACGCGTTCCATGACGAGCGCGGGGTCATTTACTATTGGGGACTGTGACTTGGTCCAGTCCGGATGATATTTTACCGCGTATTAGCAATGACTTGTTGTTTTCACTATGATTTGGGCTTATTTCCATATTTGGGGCTTATTGCCGACTGTTTGAACTCTTTATGAACTATCATCACTGTTTTCCTCACTGTTTGAAATATTATTTGGACTCAGTCCATGTGATGTACACTGTTTCTTGAACTCAGCCATATTTACTCAAACTTGGAGTTTTAAACTGATATTTGAACTATTGTTTGAGCTGAGTATTATTGCTTTACTGTTGCCCGAGGGGCTGTTGACTATTCCTGGACTGATTGAGGCCGAGGGCCTTATGTGAGGGCATGATGAGTGAGGTGAGGAGGCTTTCAGGCCTCGTATTGATACTGTTCAGGCTTTCAGGCCTTGTTGATAGCGCTTGGGCTGTAGGAGCCCCTCTGGAGTCTGCACACCCACAGTGAGCGCGGGTACCCATCTAGAGTGATTAAATATTGAACAGTGGTAACAATGACACTGTTATACGCGTTTGGTCAGGTAACAATGACTGACCAGTCATGTAACAATGTCTGACCAGTGGTAACAATGGCACTGTAACAGCGCGGGTACCATGTGTGCAGAGACAGGCACAACTGAGTTCGTACCTGAGTGCTGATTTCCTTCCAGACCAGGCGGACTAGGAGAGACGAGGTAGTTGTCGACGTCCACAGCCCCGTTTCTTCCTTATCTTCTGCATATTTTATTCATCTTCAGACTATGTTTCCAGACTTGTAGTATTTTCATCAACTCTGTAGTAGCTCGTGACTTGTGACACCCCGATCATTGGGCTGAGTTTGGGATGGTTTTCCCCGTTATGTTTCGTTTATTTCCGTATTTATGATTAATCAGTATCTATGGTTTAAACCTGTTATGCTAAGAAATTGTCAAAAGCAGTGTTGATTGTTCTGTTGGCTGGCCTTGTCTTCACGAGAGGCGCCATCACGACCGGGTGGGAATTGGGTCGTGACAAGTTGGTATCAGAGCCTAGGTTACTAGGTCTCACGAGTCATGAGCAGGTTTAGTAGAGTCTCGCGGATCGGTACGGAGACGTCTGTACTTATCCTCGAGAGGCTGTAGAACCCTTAGGAAAACTTCACATTCTTGAAATTCTTGTCGTGCGATTTTGTTGATCCGGGAACTAAACTTTTATGTTCTATCCTCTCGCAGATGGCGAGGACCCGCGCTACAGGACGAGACGGACGCCCACCGGTACCACCTACTGAGGGCATTAGAGGCCGTGGGCGCGGTCGTGGTCGTGGTAGGGGCAGAGCCGCGAGGGCAGCACCTGTTGCTCCACCAGTCGCTCCGGCTCAGGATCAGGCCCCAGCTGCAGACATTCCGGCAGCACCTGTACAGGCACCGCCAGTGCCCATTGTGATTCCGGGTCTCCAGGAGACCTTGGCTCAGATACTATCAGTTTGCACTGGCCTAGCCCAGGTAGTTTCAGCCACTGCTACAGCGGCTACTTCTCAGGCCGGGGGAGGCAGTCAGACCCCCGCTGCTCGCACACCGGAGCAGGTTATGCAGGGTTTACAGACACCGGGAGCAGCTCCAGCTCAGCCAGTCACACCAGTTCAGGACTTTGTAGTCCCAGTTATGCCAGACGATGAGCAGCATCGTCTTGAGAGGTTCAGAAGGCTCCAGGCTCCATTTTTCAGTGGTGCTCAGGGCGAGGATGCCCAGGGATTTCTGGGCAAGTGTCACCGTATGCTTCAAACAGCAGGGATTTTGGAGACCAGCGGGGTAGCATTCACCGCATTTCAGTTCACTGGGGCTGCCTTCACATGGTGGGTGTCGTATGAGTGGCGTAGGCCGGCAGGCGCGTTTGTCATGGCAGGAGGTCTCCACTATCTTTTTGGAGAAGTGGGTACCACAGTCTCAGAGAGAGGAGCTGCGCAGACAGTTCGAGCGGCTTCGACAGGGAGACATGACTGTGACCCAGTATGAGGCGAGATTTTTTGAGTTGGCCCGTCATGCCTCGTGGATAGTTCCGACCGACAGAGAGAGGATCAAGAGGTTTGTAGATGGACTTAACTATCACCTCCGTGTTCTGATGACTCGAGAGAGAGTTCTGGGTATTTCCTTTGAGGATGCAGTTGATATTGCTCGTGATATTGAGATGGCTCGCCGTTAGGACAGAGAGGAGAGGGAGGCCAAGGGGCCTGGAGGTTCTGGTAGCTTCAGTGGTGCTCCGTCTAGGGGTCAGTTCCAGCAGAGCAGAGGTCGTTTATTTAGGCCTCCTCAGTCAGCTCGCTCTGAGTATCGTGGGTCATCTTCCGGCCGAGGTCATCATAGTTATCAGCAGAGCCAGCCATCTCTCAACGCTCTTCCAGCTCAAGGTTCATCACGAGCTCCATCTGTTCAGGGTTCCTCCAGACCGAGTGCGTCAGCCAGTCACTCTGATGTGTGGGGTTCCCTTCAGTCCCATTCTCCAGCACCCGGGAGCTGTTATGAGTGCGTGGAGGTTGGGCACATGTGGAGGCATTGTCCTCGGCGCCGTGGTAGTCAGTCTCAGCAGAGGGGTCAGCCCTCGTCGTCTGGCCCATCTTCTTCAGCACCCGCCCCGCCAGCTAGGGGTGAGAGTCAGGAAGCTAGGGGTCGCCCCAGAGAGGGAGGCCGATCAGGCGGTGGCCAGGCACGATTCTATGCTCTCCCAGACAGGAGAGACGCTATTGTATCAGATGTTGTTATCACAGGTATTATCTCAGTCTGCCACAGGGATGCCTCTGTCTTATTTGATCACGGTTGTACCTATTCCTATGTGTCTTCATATTTTGCTCATCACCTAGGTACGACTCGTGGGTGCCTTGCTTTACCTGTACATGTATCTACCCCGGTAGGTGATACTATTGTTGTAGACCATGTGTATCGGTCATGCCTAGTGACTATTGGGGGTCTGGAGACCCGAGTTGATCTGTTGCTGTTGAGCATGGTTGATTTCGACGTTATTCTGGGCATGGATTGGTTATCTCCGTGCCATGCTATTCTGGACTATCATGCTAAGACAGTTACGTTGGCTATACCGGGTGTTCCGAGGATTGAATGGCATGGTATGACTGACTATGTTCCCAGCAGGGTGATCTCTTTCCTAAAGTCCCAGCGGATGGTTGGGAAGGGTTGTCTATCGTATTTGGCGTTTGTGAGAGATGTTATGGCTGAGACTCCTAGTCTTGATTCTGTTCCCGTTGTGAGGGACTTCCCTGATGTGTTTCCAGCAGACCTGCCGGGCATGCCGCCGGACAGGGACATTGATTTTGGTATTGATCTGGTGCCGGGCACTCAGCCCATTTCTATTCCTCCATATCGCATGGCACCAGCAGAGTTGAAAGAACTAAAGGATCAGCTTCAGGAGCTCCTGGATAAGGGGTTCATTCGTCCGAGTGTGTCACTCTGGGGTGCACCGGTCTTGTTTGTAAAGAAAAAGGATGGCACAATGAGAATGTGCATTGACTACATGCAATTGAACAAGGTGACAGTGAAGAACAAATATCCCCTGCCCCGTATTGATGATTTGTTTGACCAGCTCCAGGGGGCGAGGGTATTCTCCAAGATTGACCTCCGTTCAGGCTATCACCAGCTGAAGATTAGACACTCAGATATTATGAAGCCTGCTTTCCGGACGAGATATGGGCACAATGAGTTTCTAGTTATGTCCTTTGGGTTGACTAACGCCCCAGCAGCATTCATGCACCTGATGAATAGTGTATTTCGGCCGTATCTGGATTCATTTGTGATTGTGTTTATTGATGATATCCTGGTGTACTCGCGTGGCCAGGAGGAGCACGCGCAACATTTGAGGGTGGTGTTGCAGAGGCTGAGAGAGGAGAAGCTCTATGCAAAGTTCTCCAAGTATGAGTTCTAGCTTAGTTCTGTGGCTTTTCTGGGACACGTGGTGTCCAGTGATGGTATTCAGGTTGATCCTAAGAAGATAGAGGCGGTTCAGAGTTGGCCTAGACCGTCCTCAACCACGGAGATTCGGAGTTTCCTCGGTTTGGCAGGTTATTATCGTCGGTTCGTCCAGGGTTTTTCATCCATTGATTCGCCCTTGACCAGGTCGACTCAGAAGGGTGCACCATTTGTGTGGTCGGATGAGTGCGAGGAGAGCTTTCAGAAGCTCAAGACAGCTCTGACCACGGCTCCAGTGTTGGTGTTGCCATCAGTTTTGGGTTCTTACACTGTATATTGTGATGCTTCGAGAGTTGGGATCGGATGTGTATTGATGCAGGAGGGTAGAGTTATTGTATATGCATCTCGTCAGTTGAAGCCCCGTGAGAAGAACTACCCTATTCATGATTTGGAGCTAGCTGCTATAGTTCATGCTTTGAAGATTTGGAGGCACTACTTATATGGCATATCTTGTGAGGTATATACGGATCATCGCAGCCTTCAGCATTTGTTCAAACAGAAGGATCTTAATTTGAGGCAGCGGAGGTGGCTTGAGTTACTCAAGGATTATGATATTACCATTTTGTATCACCCGGGGAAGGCCAATGTGGTGGCCGATGCTTTGAGCCGAAAGGCGGTCAGTATGGGTAGTTTGGCATACATTCCAGTTGGGGAGAGGCCCTTTGCAGTTGATGTCCAGGCTTTGGCCAATCGGATGGTGAGGTTAGATATTTCGGAGCCTAGTCGGGTGATGGCTTGTATGGTTTCTCGGTCTTCCTTGTATGACCGTATTAGAGAGCGCCAGTATGATGACCCGCATTTGCTTGTCCTTAAGGACAGGGTTCAGCACGATGATGCCAGGGATGTGTCTATTGATGATGCTGGTGTGTTGAGGATGCAGGGCCGGATTTGTGTGCCCAATGTGGATGGGCTGCGGGAGTTGATATTAGAGGAGGCCCACAGCTCGCGGTATTCCATTCATCCGGGTGCCGCGAAGATGTATCAGGATTTGAGGCAGCACTACTGGTAGAGGAGAATGAAGAAAGATATTGTGAGTTATGTAGCTCGGTGTCTCAACTGTCAGCAGGTCAAATATGAGCATCAGAGGCCCGGTGGTGTACTTCAGCGGATGGATATTCCGGAGTGGAAATGGGAGAGGATTACTATGGATTTTGTGGGTGGTCTCCCTCGTACTTTGAGGAAGTTTTATTCGATTTGGGTGATTGTGGATCGGCTGACCAAGTCCGCGCACTTCATTCCGATGTGTACTACCTATTCTTCAGAGCGGCTGGCAGAGATTTTCATCCGGGAGATTGTTCGGTTGCATGGGGTTCCGGTTTCTATCATCTCAGATAGGGGTACTCAGTTTACTTCCCAGTTTTTGGAGGACTTTTCA
>NW_017681427.1:0-3300 GCF_001879085.1 Nicotiana attenuata
GTACCAGTAAGCTTGTTTGGAAGAAAGAGGAACAGAAAGGACGATCCGATAAGTTTTCCTGAGCAACACTTCCGGCCTCGACATCGTCCCTGTGGTTATCCTTGTGCATTAGATGACCTTCTTCGATGCTGCGTCTCTCCACAGAAATCCCAAAGTCGCACATCACATTCTCAGTACCCAGCTCCTCAAAAGGCCCATCTACCCCCGCGAGCTTCCCAAAAACACCCCGGCTCAGGTTTTCGGCCCAATCCAGCGTTTAAGAATGAGAGGTCACGAAAGAAGAAAGACTTCACTCCGTTGGGAGAATCATACGCCAGTCTATTTCAGCGGTTAAGGACACTGGATATGTTGAAGCCGATTCAGATAAAAGTGCCGAACCCTCCTCCAAAGAAGTTTGATCCTCCTCAACGGTGCGCATATTGCTCAGGTGCCCTGGGGCACGACATAGAGAAATGTTGGAATCTGAAGAATGCAATTCAAAAGCTTATTGATGCAGGTGACATCGTCGTGCAAAGTCCAGATGCAACAAACACTGGCCAAGATCCATCTCCTGTGCACAATGAAACGCATATGGTGGGTATGATTGATTGTGAGAATGAGCCGGCAGAAGAAACCCAGAAGCAGTTTACTCAGAACAACGTGATGAAGTCCTGTGAAAATTCCAGCAATCTTGGTATGAAATTCAGTGGCTAAGACGCCGTACTTGGTAATTGGGAAGACGCTCCATCTCTTGGAGTTTTGGTGGTTTATTTTGTTGTCATTTCTATTGTCTGGGTTATTTCAGGGTTGTAATCCGGATATTGTCTTGTGACTCAAACCCGTCTATCCTTTCATTTTGTCTTGTTTGTCCCGTCGTAGCAGCTTGTGTAGTTTGTTTAGGTTTGTCCAAGGGTTGTAACTCTAATCTAGTTTGCTTGTTTCGTTGTTTAAACCCTTTCACCGTCAGTCTAATGCAATTCCCGCCATTTCTAGTCATTTCTAGTCATTTCATTTAGTTCCCGCCATTTCTAGTCATTTTATTTAGTTCCCTTCTCCCTCTGCAATTCTTTTCATGCTAGTTTTAGTGACGTGACATGCACGCATCATTTTCAGCCTATTTAAAAAAAAAAAAAAAGTCAGTTTAGTAATGAAGCAATGAAACAATGTTCAAGGGAAATAGGTAAAGGCATTTTGAGATCACTTCGCTCCCAAGACAAGCGAAACTGGGGCAGATAGAACATAAAGAAACACTGTTGAGATGCATCATGCCGCATCGGTTTCAAGCCAAAGGCAGGCTTACCCCAAGTCTACAGGGACCATTCATGGTACCGAGACTGTTGTCCAAATGGTTCTGGGTAATTGACAAATGTAAAAGGCAAATGTGTGGATATGGTTAGTAATTCTGGTGCAATCAAATGTTACGTATGTTTTCCTCAGCTTGTTTAATTGTGTAGTTTGTACTTGGCATATTTTGGAGATTGAGATGACGAAGGCATTTTGTTCTGCTATCCAAACACTTTATCCTTTGTTACCCCTTTGAGCCTCAGTTATTTTCTTGCATACCCCTCTTTCGGAATCATTAATCAGACTCGCAAGTTCGAATGGGGAAGTAAATGGAGAAGCAAGAGAAAAATAGTGAAAAAGAAAAAGAAGGAAAAAAAAAGAAAAGAAAGAAAACAAAAGAAGAGAAAAGAAAAGAAAAGCAAAAGAGAAAAAAAAGGGGGGGAAAGAAAAGAAAAGAAGAGAAAAGAAAAGAAAAAGTAAAAAGAGAAAAGAGAAGAGAAGGAAAAGAAAAGAATGAAAAGAAAGGAAAAGAAAAGCGGAAGAAAGATCGCAACAATCAAAGTAGTCGCCTGAACTACGTTTGACTTGATCCCAAAAGGGTACGTAGGCAGCCTCTCTCTGAGGTTCAGTCACACCAAAACAAAAATCCAAAGTTCCCCAAGAAAGAAACTGGGACAGAAGTTGTGGTTGCTGTGAGAAATCTGATTTCGAAAGTTGTAACTTTAAACCCATGATTGAATTGTTTTGAGCCTTTGATACCCCTCCTTTCTAACCCTATCCAAAAGCCCACATTACGGTCCAAAGAAGGACCTTTCGATCAATCTTCAAGAAATGCCGAGGCAAGTGAGCAGAGGTGCATCATATCAGGGGCAACACTCCGGCCCAAACAAAGGAAATGAAGAATGAGAAAGTCTTGTTGATGAGAATCCTCACGGGTACCCCCCAAGGTGATGAAAGCTGAGAGAGATCAAAATGAGAGAGTCTTATTGGTGAAAACCTTCGCGGGCACCATAAGGCGACGGTGAGTTGAGAGAAAAATCAAAATGAGAGAGGCTTGATAGTGAAAACCCTGCGGGCACTACAAGTCGAATAAGGATTGTGAATCGGATCGGGCAAGCGGAGCATTGAAGCCCAGTTTCACGGCAAAAGGTACAACAAGAGCTGAACATCAGATTTGCTAAACAGAGTAGGCTGCAGGTGCATGTCAAGGTCGTTAGAGTCGGTATCCACATCTGATGGATTGTTACTCTGTAGGTTTCTTGTTAGGAATCGTCTCTCTCCATTACCCTTTACTCCAATCCTCCCACTTTGTTTTACTCCTTCGTCTTAAGTCGGTTGTGCAAAACAAGTGAGAAATGACATCAAAATCTGCCACCAAGCTTTCCAATTACAACAACACGGCGCCTGGTGTGCACATAAAGGCGTCAAGCCAGGAGAAAACCGCAGGCACACTGAGTTGGCCACAATCAACATGCTTTGGGATTCGTGCGAAATACAAAGGGTCTGATTTAGGAACAATGCAACAGATGAAGGGCTGGTATAACACAAAGTTTAGCATCAATTACACAAAGGCTCGGTATATGTGAATTCATGAACAATGCAACAGATGAAGGGTTGGGTGAACAGCTCAGAGATATTTTCTTTGGTAAGAATGACAGAAGGTGGTTGAACAGTGACAAGCAGGGTCTTCAAGTGGAAATCAAAGTTATCAGGGCGAGTGAAGGAACAATAGATCTTGAGGCCAAAGCCGTTGATTTAAATCAGGAAAGAACAACATGTGCGCTGAGTTGGTAACAATCAAATATGCTTGGGACTTCATGTGAAACACAAAAGTTTGGCACATATCAATTTAGGAACCACGCAGCAGACGGAGGGTGTTTTGGTGAACAGATCAGAGGTAGTCTCCGTGTCAAGGGTAGCAAAGAAAGTGGTTAATCAATAAACAAGCAAGATCTTCGAGGGGGAATCAGTTATCGTGACAAGTGAAAGAACAATAAACTCAAGGCTAAAGCCAGTGGTCAAGAAAGAACATCATAT
>NW_017681427.1:8449-11312 GCF_001879085.1 Nicotiana attenuata
ACCGTAGTGGCCCAGTCCTGATTCCATAACTGGTTAAATATAGAGTTTCATAAGCTAATGGAGGTGAGCTATATTAGATAAAACAATAGCTATGGCCCTCCAAATGTAGTTGAGTTAATCCCTTTAATTTAGAATTGAAGTGTGCCATGCCAAACAGAAATGACAATCGCATGGCCTTCATTTTGTTTAAGTATGAATTGATCCTTAGAATTCGAGGCGTGCCGTTTAGCTAATTTCCATGGCCCTCGCAAATCACAAACGCATAGTTGCTTTTAGGCGCGTCGTTTAATAATCTACTTTCCTAAATTCGGGTGCACATTTATGTGACCCAAATCCAAATCCCAACGAAGTTGAAATGTGCCGAAAATCACGGGCGTACTGGTGCGACGTGGTTGAGATACATTTTCACGACGTTGCAATTCTCTTTAAAAATTAAATAATAAAAGCGGTTTAAAGTTAAAAAGGCACATAAGTTAAAACATGTATTAAAATAAGATTTTTAGCCAATTATAATAATTTAAGCGACCGTGCTAGAACCACGGGATCCGGGGGTGCCTAACACCTTCCCTCGGGTCAACAGAATTCCTTATTCAGAATTTCTGGTTTGCAGACTCCAATTGGGAAGTCGATTTTTCCTCGATTTGGGATTTAAATTAAACCGGTGACTTGGGACACCAAAAGCCAATCCTATCCCAAGTGGCGACTCTAAAAATAAATAAATAATCCCATTTCGAATAATGTCACTTTAAATGGAAAAACTCCCTTGTACATTTATCCTTCGGGGTAGGTGTGTAAAAAAGGAGGTGTGACAGCTCTGGCGACTCTGTTGGGGAACGAACCCAGAACTTTGGTTCAGGATTCAGAATTCGAGCTTAGATATATGGTTGTGTTTGGCTATATCTGATTTTTCTACATGTTTCATGCTAAATGTGCAAAATGTTGCTTTTTTACCCCTTCGATATTATCTGGATTGTATATAAACTGTGCCGAAACCCTTCTCTTCTCACCTCCGGGGATGTGCTTACTGGTTGAGACTCCCTATTCTGTTAGTGTCAATACCCTGAAATAAGAAAGAGGCCGGACAAGTTACTAAGCCGGATGGCCTTTTGGTTCCCGGTACGTAGCCCCCTCCTCGACTCGAGTTGTCCGCTCGGGTACACAGTCTAGAACACATACCCAGGTTTTGAACCTAGAAGAACTTGACTTCATGCCGGATCCCTAGTAGGACGTTTATCTGCATCACGGGCATTTTGACTTAGGGGACTCAACACAGGGGTTGGGTCCGTCTAGGAAAGGTGTACCCGGAATAATGGACCATCCTGTTGCATCCTATGTGTGCATTTATCTGTTTGGGACCTGCATGCTGACCGGCTTTGAATATTTGGGAAAAAGTGGAAAAACCAAAAGAGAAAATAGCGATATAGAGAGTTAAGTTCCTATATTAGAAAAACTCAATGTCCAAGTAGTGCCGAAATGCTGCCGAATTTTTGAAAATGAAAAAAAAGAGAAGAAAAGTTCTTTTTAGTTTGCCAATGGAAAAGAAAAACAAAAAGAGTTTTATTTTCACATTAGTTTATTTTATTTACCATTGAAAAGGAAAAAAAAAGAATCTTGCTTTCAGAAATAGTGTATTTGCCAACAAAAACAACAAAAGAGTCATGTTTTCAAAAATAGTTAGATTTATTTGCCCGAACTACGCAGGTTTGATTCTCACCGGGTGTGAGATACGTAGGCAACCCTCGTCGGGTCCAACCTCCCCTTTTCAAAAATAGCCAAAAATACCAAAATTTTTAATTTCGTCATGAATAAGTCGGGTTATGCCATTCTTGTCAAAAATAAGCCAAATGTCCCCAAAAGGGCACCGGAAGGCTGTTTTTGCAAGAACAGCCACCCTGAGTCATCTTCTAAACGGTTAGCAGGCACAACCTTAAAATCTTCCTTATGAAGTGCTGAAAGGCCGTATTCACAATACCAGCTGTTTGTTTCAATTGGCAATTTGAACGAGGATTGTGCCATTTTCTCTTTTAGGTCAAAATAAGTGATTAAAATCACCTTAATAAATGTGCAGGATGAGCACGACTCAAAATGAATTATTTTCAATCATGCATAAAATCCCTTTGGAGTTACGTCTGTGGTGGAACGATTTAGGCGGAGAAGGGCAAGATGCAGTCAAGAAACATTTGAAAGGGCTTACCGGTTTGCTCGATATTGTGCCTCGGGGAGATATTATTAGGGCACTGGTTACATGTTGGGACCCAGCACATAATGTGTTCCATTTTTCGGACTTTGAGCTTACCCCGACATTAGAGGAAATAGCTGGCTACATTGGAAAGGATGAGGTTCAGTTGAGGCACAAATACTTGGTTGCCTCCAGAGTGGTAGCCGTGCACAGATTTCTAGACTCTTTGAAGATAGTCAGAGCCGTCCATGACACAGATTTGGCAAATGGCTTTTGTACTCTAGGTTTCATATATCAGCAATACGGCCATATTGGGGGGTTCAACAACCCAGAAAGTAAGATATGTAGCAGAGGAAACCGCCAAAAGTGGGAAGAGCATCGACGTTTCGCCTTTATGGTAGCTTTCCTGGGGCTTCTGGTATTTCCAAGGAAGGATGGGAACATTGACATAAAAATAGCTGGGGTCGTCAGCACGTTAATTACTCAAGCCAAAAGTACACTGGCACCTATGATATTGGCTGACATCTTCCGTGCTCTTACGGCTTGCAAGGCCGGGAAAGCTTTCTTCGAAGGGTGCAATCTATTGTTACAAATGTGGATGATCGAGCATCTGTGTCCTCGCCCTCAGTTTTTGAGCTATGGGTCTCCAAACAAAACATGCATAAAAGAGTTTTACACGAGGAT
>NW_017681428.1:0-924 GCF_001879085.1 Nicotiana attenuata
AAATGAACTGATGTATCAACCCAGAAACAGCATCCAAATACCCAGAACAACTTGAAATTAAACCAGTAAACTTCTGAAAAACTTCAGCAATCAAATGTTGAGCTGAATGCTGAAAGTAAACTGAAATTTTCAATGAAACAGTCTATTTTTGGTTTTTCTACTGATTTTTTCTATTGTTTTTTGGATTTTTTTATATAAAACTAAGATCTAGAAGAAGATTTTTTTTTCTAAGATTTGAAATTCAAATTATAGATCAGATCTATTGAGAGGATTTTGGGGGGGAATTTGGAGGCTGAAAAACTTGTGAATCAAGGCAGGGTGCATGCCTTTTATAGGCCTAAGGGAGGACAACCCTCAAATTTTGGTTTTTTACATATTAGTCCCTCCTTTACCTGACTTGTTTCTGAAGTTACTACCTTATTTCTTTTAATTTCAATTTAGAACCCCATCTAGAAGGTCCTAGAGGGTTCCTAATCTGTTACTGCAAGATTCCTCTATTGGATTACCCATATTACCCCTTTTGCTTTTGAAAATTACTAACTAAGTTCACCCTTTTTGCCCTAGTCTACTAACCCTGGTTAACTAACTATAGTTAAGCTAGCATATTCTGAAAACATTTAGCTAAAACCAATAATTTTAACTATCATTAATTAGCCATTAAAGCAAACGGAATTGAAAATTAAACTAGACTAACAGCACCAATTTGTTTAATTGAAAACAAACACAAAAATAAAAACAGAATCATAACAAAATTAAACCAAAATCAACACTGGACAAGATTAAACATGAACAAGACCCTAAGGATTCTAAATCAACCAAGAAATAAATAAAAGAAATCTGAGTAAGAATGAAAGAAAACAAACAAAACAAGAATGGAATGAAAAGAAAGAAGAAGGTGAAATACCTTGAAATCGGATTAGGGTT
>NW_017681428.1:5282-6751 GCF_001879085.1 Nicotiana attenuata
ACTTCACACTAATATTATTTGTTTAACTACTGGCCACTTCATAGCATTTACTAAAATGGACAACAACCTAGATGCGTGATTCAATAACATAGGGCAACCAAAGGTTTTCAAATTGATTCAAGCCATTCTAAAATATTGTTAATACTCAGTCTCTAGTTCCCCAAGTATATACAACCATTAATCAATTGTCTATTACAACAAAGTTCTCTTCAATTACAGGTATAGCATTCATTTAAACAGAACTACATCACATATGAGAATTAAACAGATGTCAAATGAAATCAGCAACCAATTCGAACATGTTTATTCATTTGATCTCAAGCCAAATTACACAGATCCCTTGTAGTTCATACAAGGCCAAGGAGAATACCTAGAAGTAGAAACGTAATCAGAAGAAAGAGGATAGGTCAGCTACAATCAGAGATTCAGCAAGGGTAAACCAGCAGTAACAAAGCAATCAACACAGCCAATTTTTGGCCCGGAAATGACTCAGTAATTCCAGAATATTTTAAAACCAAATGAACTGATGTATCAACCCAGAAACAGCATCCAAATACCCAGAACAACTTGAAATTAAACCAGTAAACTTCTGAAAAACTTCAGCAATCAAATGTTGAGCTGAATGCTGAAAGTAAACTGAAATTTTCAATGAAACAGTCTATTTTTGGTTTTTCTACTGATTTTTTCTATTGTTTTTTGGATTTTTTTATATAAAACTAAGATCTAGAAGAAGATTTTTTTTTCTAAGATTTGAAATTCAAATTATAGATCAGATCTATTGAGAGGATTTTGGGGGGGAATTTGGAGGCTGAAAAACTTGTGAATCAAGGCAGGGTGCATGCCTTTTATAGGCCTAAGGGAGGACAACCCTCAAATTTGGGTTTTTACATATTAGTCCCTCCTTTACCTGACTTGTTTCTGAAGTTACTACCTTATTTCTTTAATTTCAATTTAGAACCCCATCTAGAAGGTCCTAGAGGGTTCCTAATCTGTTACTGCAAGATTCCTCTATTGGATTACCCATATTACCCCTTTTGCTTTTGAAAATTACTAACTAAGTTCACCCTTTTTGCCCTAGTCTACTAACCCTGGTTAACTAACTATAGTTAAGCTAGCATATTCTGAAAACATTTAGCTAAAACCAATAATTTTAACTATCATTAATTAGCCATTAAAGCAAACAGAATTGAAAATTAAACTAGACTAACAGCACCAATTTGTTTAATTGAAAACAAACACAAAAATAAAAACAGAATCATAACAAAATTAAACCAAAATCAACACTGGACAAGATTAAACATGAACAAGACCCTAAGGATTCTAAATCAACCAAGAAATAAATAAAAGAAATCTGAGTAAGAATGAAAGAAAACAAACAAAACAAGAATGGAATGAAAAGAAAGAAGAAGGTGAAATACCTTGAAATCGGATTAGGGTTCGAACGTTGGCACGAGTCCTTGGAGTTAATC
>NW_017681428.1:10440-11310 GCF_001879085.1 Nicotiana attenuata
CTCGTACTCATTCAATTTTATTAAAAGGACCTAAACAAAAAATTGAATTACGATTTTTTCTATTTTTTAATTTGTCTACTAAATAAAAGAAGAAGTCTAGTTGATTATTATGTGAAAGTACACACAGCTTACCATTAGGCAATACCGAGCCAATTTGCTTTCCTGGCCTTGGGCCTAAACAGCCCAATCCACATGAGACTGGCAGACTGGACAGAATTTCCTCAATAAACCAAATGTTGGGCCTAAAATCAGCCCAGGTCGAATAAAGCTGGCTGGACCTCGTGAGAGAGGTCGAGGGATCGAGTCCCTGAATGTTCCACTCGAAATCAGCCTTGATGGCCATCACACACTTGCAAATCCAATGGTGTTTCTGATTTTAATTTTTTAACAGAAGAGTGCTGGACGAAAATGAATACTATCTATACTAAAGCTTTTGCTAAATAACCATGAATTCAACTAATCCAAAACAACTAATTACTGTCACTAACTAATTGCCTATTACGAAACTAACCATTATGGCAGAACAAATCGAATGTCAAAACAACTTCACACTAATATTATTTGTTTAACTACTGGCCACTTCATAGCATTTACTAAAATGGACAACAACCTAGATGCGTGATTCAATAACATAGGGCAACCAAAGGTTTTCAAATTGATTCAAGCCATTCTAAAATATTGTTAATACTCAGTCTCTAGTTCCCCAAGTATATACAACCATTAATCAATTGTCTATTACAACAAAGTTCTCTTCAAATACAGGTATAGCATTCATTTAAACAGAACTACATCACATATGAGAATTAAATAGATGTCAAATGAAATTGGCAACCAATTTGAACATGTTTATTTATTTGATCTCAAGCCAAA
>NW_017681429.1:0-11310 GCF_001879085.1 Nicotiana attenuata
GGCCCAAAGAAGAAACGAGTTGAACGGGAACTGGGCTATGCACCAGTAGAACTGAGGCCCAAATCAATCCACAACAGGTTGTTGATCCTTGATCTATCAGCAGATCCCAAACCAAACGGAACTTCAGTTTAATTTTACCACTGCTGAACTTGTTTCAAATTGTTCCAATTATATTCATTGATTTTTGTAATAAAGGAGACCATGTACAACTTATTCAGATTCGACGAGCTACTCATTGTTAAAATCCAATTTCATATTCAGATTGTGTTTAAGCTAAACTGATTGCTACAACTACTTATGGAATTCAATGAATTAACATGAAGTAATTAACATCTACATCGAAGTCTTAAGCTCAAGGACACAGCACAATGAAAAACACAAATTCTCTGATTTCAAAATCAAATTACTGGTATCAATACTAAAGTGCTGCACTATTACAAACATTTATTAGCTCGAATTTAACATTGATATGGGCATATACTCTGATTTCAAGACCAGTTTCAAGTTCACAATACTTTCTAATTTTAAAAGGTTAAACTAGCATAAGAAATCAAACTACACTATACTAAAGCTAATGTTTTCGATGAATAAACACAGGCTCAATAGTTCAACAGTCCAATACAGTCCAGATTTATTTACAACGAGGACATTAACCAAATCAAGGAAACTGCTCGAAATATAAAACATTAAACGGCAAAATCTACACAAAATCATACAGCAAACTTCATTTCATATTTCAACTTGATATCTACATTGCATCGGATTCAGGAAGTGTACCTGGAATTTACAACAATGAAGAAGAAGAGATCAGTAGCAGCAAACAACAGGTAACAGCAGCTCAAACTGGTCTCAAATCCCAGGACTGATATCACGAAACCCAGCAATTGACACAACCAGTAAACAACCAAAATAACCAACTTGAACAGACCAGATTCAACTCGAAAATGACCCCAGAAACCTTTAAACCTCAATTACTGAACGAACCAGGAAATTCAAACCATTTTGAATCTTAGATGAGCTAGAAATGTGAATTAAGGGCTGGAATTCGAAAATATTGTAAGGAACTTCAATGGAATAGTTTTTTTTTTTGAGTTTTTGTGTTGTTTTTGGTTTTGAATTTTGAAATTCAAATTTTCCAAATCTCTCCAACTTGCAGAAATTTATGGGGATTTTTCAGCTTCTAAAACTTGTGAGGGAAGGCAGTATAGGCTACCTTTTATAGGCAAAACTAAGGGCTTCTCTCAGATTTTCAATTTACACCCTTAGCCCCTCTTTTATTTTCAATTTTTAGCTAGTTAGTCCCTAAGGTTTTGACTTGTTGCCCAAGGTACTACTCTTAAGTTCCTGAAATTGTAATTGGCACCCCATCTAGAATATTCTAGGGGTCTCCAATTTAGTTATTTGCAGGATTCCCTATCTATTGAATTACCTATATTGCCCTTGAACTGGTCTGAAATTACTATGTCTAGTCAAACTAACCCCTGGCCCTTTTTACCCTAGTTAGATTTTGACTATAGTTAAACTCAAAGAATTCTAATTCAGCTATATCCAAACAACTAAACTAATAAACTCCTAACAATCAAAATAAGCAGTCAAGGCTAGAAAATAATTCTAGTTAATTCTAATGAATCAAATTAAATCAAAATTAATTCTAAGAACAACATAAACAGAAAAAATCCAATCTAATTAACTAATTAGTAAAATTAAAGCCTATACTAGTAACACTGAATTAAACCAAGAAACATTCATCACAACGAAATCAAAACAAAAATTAAACTAAAATAAGAAAGCACAAAAACAGGATCAAAACGACAATTAAAATCAGAACTCACAAAATAGGATTAATCTTAAACCAAATCAAAACAAAAATTAAACTAAAAATCACAAGAACAGAATCAAAACAAAGATTGAACTAAAGAAAAATCAAAACAGAATCAAGCATAAAAAAAGAAATAATCAAATCAAGGAGAAACTTACTGATTTTGTTCTTCAATGGGACTGACCTCGAATTTGATTTTCAATTAATGTTATATGTTTATTTTGTCCAAAATAGACATATAACATTAATCAAAAATCAACCCAGCACTTGAAACTCCCAAAACGGGTTGAAAGTTTCGAACCCTAGATCTGAAATTTGTGAAGTTCCACTTGGATTTGAAAGGTTCTGGTTTGGGATTTGGGAGGAGGGAGATTAGAAGACTATAGGGTGTAAATTTGATGAGTTTTGGACGAGTTAGGGTTTTGGGTTGGGATTTTGATTCAATATTCGAAGGGTTTGGTGGGGATTCGAGGGACGGTGTTTGGGGGTTTGGAAAGAGGAGAGTGAGGGGAGTTCAGGGTGTATTTTTGGTAAGGTTTGGGGTAGGTTCCGCCGTGGGCGGCGGAGACGGTGGCTATGTTTTTAATTATTCGACCAGTTTGGCTAGGTTTCGGAGGAAATTAAGTTTAGATCCGGAATGGGTGGGTGAAGAGGGAGGGATGGTGTAATTTTGGGGGTCATCGGAGAATCGCCGCCGGCAGAGGCGATTTCCGACCGGCGGCATACGGCGGAGAGTGGTGGAGTTAGGGTTTGGTCCGGTGGAGGTGAGAGAGACGAAGGGGAAGGGGTTCTGAGGGGGGTAGGGTTGTTTGGATATTTATATATTAATGAATCCAAGCTTCTCGTCCGTTGGATCAATCAACCTCGACGGTCCAGATTGGTTTTGGTCAAGACGGTGTCGTTTGGTTGTAACGGGGAATGGGTCGGGGAACTGGGCTGGGCCCGGGATCAATTTGGGGCGGATTTGAATGGAATTGGGCTGATTAAAGTGTTTGGGCTTGGTATTTTAACTGATTTGGTCCAAAACATTTCTTCAATTCTTTTCCTTTTCATTTTCTTAATTCCAATTTTAAACTAAAAATCCTAAATTAATTCTAAAACTAAATTATCCTACCAAATCATATTAAGCTCTAATTAATAACTAACACCATTAACTAAATACCAATTTAAAGAAAATTCACAAAATTCAAAGCTACAAATTAAACAAAGCGAAAATAACTCAATTTTTGTGATTTTTGTATGTTGTTAAAATCCTAATTACTCATTAATATGTAAATTAAATCCTAAATGCAATGCGTATTTTTTTGTATTTTTATGACTTGAAAAATGCACACACAAATGCAAGCAATTAACAGAAAATGCCACAAAAATCAACAAAATTAAAAATAATGAAAAGAAATCATTTTGTTTGAAATCGTGGGAGTAATTCATATAGGGCAAAAATCACGTGCTCACAGCTGCCCCTCTTTGCTCGGAAACACGAAGAGTTTTCATGCAAAGACAAGTGAGCGGATACGAGCGATTTTTGCCCGTTTGAACACTCCGTGTGAAGCATTTTTTGAAAGAGTTGACCGCACCCTGCTTCTGAGGTTGACTACATATCCTTGGCTAAAAAGGAATCAGGTCAGTGTAGTTCAGGAAGGTCTGGTAGCTGGGACTACCATGAAGCTGTGGTTTCACTGTTGCTGCTGCTGCTGCTACTGCTTACTGAACCCCCTTATTACACCGTGTCAAAATAAAAAGAAGCTAGACTAAGCTATGATCTATGAATTACAAAAGTCCTATCTATGTCTTCAAACTTGCTCTTGTAGTTCTTGTTGCCTTGTGAACTTGTATTCCCCTGATGGAATTCTTTAGTTGTTGCCTTGAATTGTGATATGAGATGTTTTGCCATTTTTCCGAGTGATGCTTGGCTGCTGAAATTTGAAATATATGCCTCTATTCTCCAGGCGGGCTCCTGACTGCTAAACTTGAAATATATGCCTCTGTTCTCCAGGCGGGCTCCTGATTGCTGAAACTTGAAATAAATGCCTTTGTTCTCCAGGCGGGCTCCTGGTTGCTAAAACTTGAAATAAATGCCTCTGTTCTCCAGGCGGGCTCCTGATTGCTAAAACTTGAAATAGATGCCTCTGTTCTCCAGGCGGGCTCCTGATTTCAACAAAAATAGACAAGACAAAGAAAATTTTATGCCCCAGTTTGGTGGCTGGGCACAAATGTGAGTGTTAAACTGAATTATTCTACCAACTATAATAAGAATTTGAAAGCTAGGTCCTATTATCCAGGGAGGTCCTGACAACTCCTAACAATTACGAACCTAAGTTATATCTTCTAAAGGTATTACTCCCACTACATTTAAAAAATAGTTTTAACCTAAGTCATATCTACTAAAGGTACGACTTCCACTATATCTTGCTATCTAAACAGACCTTAAAACTACGTCCCATTGTCCAGGAGGGTCCTGAAAACTCATAATTGAGTCCTATCTTTAAGCATGCAAACTTTGAAACCGACTTATATTTATGCTAGATTATGCTATTCATGATTGTTTTGAAATTTAAACTAAGTCCCATTTTTCAGGAGGGTCCTGAGAATTTATGGTCAAACCTGTTTTGGTGCTTGCTTTTTCCTTAAGAAGGGTGAAACCAACGAAAACTTTTTGCCCCTGTTTCAATCAAAGAAAAATCTTGTCAGTTTAAAAATGGTGGTTAGTTGATGGCATTCTTGCTGAAGACGTCTCTGCTGCTGTCTTTTGCCTTGCCTTGCTTCTTGAACTGGCCCTGAACCATTTGCCTTTCTGACTGACTTTCGACCCCCACGACCTTCGATGACCTGAGTGTTTCATACCCAGTTTGTTGCTTCTGCCTCTCTGACCCCTTTTATCTGAAACTTTGCATCCCTTATAAAACTACCCAATCAAACCACCGAAGAAACTTCCGGTGACTCTTTGTATCTTACTTTGCATCATGCCATCTTTGGTACGTTTTGGCCCCACTATGCTTTTGCAATTGGGAGACTGGTAGTGAGCCTCGACATCCTTTCTTCTTTGTTTTGAACGCGACTGACATTGGAACATCTTGAAGAACAAACCTCAAAAAGAATGAAATGCAATGACCTCGAGGGTTAAGGATAAAGAGAGTCCAAAACCGGACGATTTGTAACAAAGAAAGAAAAGGAAAAAGACTTATCTGAGTGGGACAGCTGGTACTATTGATCATGCCATGCATTTTGGACTAACCGGCCCAATCTGTCCAACCAATCAACTTTCAATTGCCACGTTTTGTTGCCCCAGCTTTCCATAACCTGACTTTTTCACCCCGACCCTAACCTCGTTCATCTTGCAATGTCTTGAACAGCTTTCAACCATAGACTTGTCTCATTTTCCCATCTAAAAACTCACCTTCGCCTTAAGGTGCCCGCGAGGGTTTTCACCAATAAGACTCTCTCATTTTCATCATCTTTTTTCTGCTTGTAACGGAGTGTTGCCCCTGACATGAATCACCTCTACTTGCTTGTCTTGGCATTTCTCGAAGACTGATCAGAAGGTCTTTCTTTGGACCGTAATGCAGGCTTTTGGAAGGGGTTAGAAAGAAAGGGTATCAAAGGCTCAAAAACAATTCGACGTGGGTTCAAAACTACAACTTTCAGAATCAATGCACAACCACAACTTCTGCCCTAGTTTATTCCTTGGGGACTTTTATTTCGGTGTGACTGAACCTCAGAGAGAGGCTGCCTACGTACCCTTTCGGGATCAAGTCAAACGTAGTTCAGGTCATAGGAATTACTTTGTTGCTGTGATTTTTCCTTTCTTTTTCTTCCACTTTCTCTTCTTTTCTTTTCTTTCTTCCTTTCTCTTTTTGTTGTTTGTTTTTTCTTTTTCTTTTTTTCCTTTTCTTTTTCTTTTTCTTCTCTTTTCTCTTCCTTTTTTCTTTCTTTTCTTCTTCCTTTTTCCTTCTCTCTCTTTTCATTCTTTTCTTTTCTCTTTTTCCTTGACTTATCTTTCACGCTTGTGTTTCTGATCTTTGCTACTGATTCCGAAAGAGGGGTATGAAAGAAAATGAATGAGGCTCAAAGGGGGTAACAAAAGGTAAAGTGTTTGGATAGCAGAACAAAATGCCTTCGTCATTCCAATCTTCAAAACATGCCAAGTACAAACAAATACAATTAAAGCAAAGAAGATCATACATAATATCTCTTGACCGCATCGGAATTGATGGCCATTTCAACACACTTGCCTTCTATGTCTGTCAAATATAAAGCACCATTGGACAACACTCTCGTCACGATGAATGGCCCCTGCCAATTTAGGGCGAACTTGCCTTTGACCTCAGCCTGATGTGGAAGGATACGTCTCAACACTTGCTGACCCACTTCAAACTTCCGTGGACGCACCTTCTTACTATATGCTCTTGCCATTCTCTATTGATACAATTGGCCATGACACACTGCTGCCATTCTTTTCTCATTGATAAAACTCAATTGCTCAAGCGGGTTCTGACCCACTCATCATCATCAATTCCGGCTTCAGCAACAATCCGAAGGGATGAGATTTCAACTTTTCAGAATTAACTTGGCTTTTAAAACTGGGCCGAAGATTCCTCATGCATGTCATGTCATTGAAACCAGCCTAAAAGAACTGTGTAAGGAAGAAAAGAAAAATAAAAATAAAACTATCAGGAATGATGAAAAATGGAAATTGCATTTCATTGAAATCAAAAGATAGCAAGGTTTAACACATCCAAACGGACGGAACATAGAATCTGAATCACAACCCTGGAATAATCCAGACAACTAAAAGGAAATCAAAACCCACTACCAAAACTCCCGCCGAGTAGGAAGAGGGGTAGCTTCCCAATTGTTGATCTTCACATTCGGCTTGACAAAATGCACCTCTTCGTCACCAGAGCCTTCCCCAATTTCCACCGTGTTTACTTCATCAAATAAACTTTGGACCCTCTCAAATCAATTCCTCATCAAAGACAACCACAGGCTTTGGAACTGCTGACACCGGATGCTTCACTGCCCCTGGCTTGACAATGACGGGATCTGTGTGGGCACCCTCCACAATCACGACAGGCTTGTTCGACACTACTGGCACAACCACTTTTTCCCTTTCTTGTTTTGTTGCAACCTCACTTGAGGACCCTTTCTTGACTACCGCAGATGGCTCACTATCTGTCCCGCCCAACCTGATCACTGATTTCCCACTTGTTGACTTTTCAACCGGCCCGACCTCACTGGACCGAATCATCATGACGGTCTGTGAAGGCTTCTTAGGCTCCCCTCCCTTATGCACTATCTCGATCATATTTGTCTCATGATGGGTCGGCAATGGATTCTGGTTGATATCAGGCGCCTTTTTTGCCCATGCTTGATACATCTTGGCCATCTGTTGTTTCAGTTTATGCATCTCCTCTTTCATCACATTAACATCCAACTCTTCCACCTCTCTCGAAGGATCGATAACACTCGCGTTAAGTTTCTGGTTGGCCATGATCAACTTGTTTTTTTTTTTGACCGGGTGTTGTAGGAGTGAATTGCCAGAATGCCAGTCAACTAACCACCTGCCTGGACTCATCATCAACAACAACTTTGTTAGCGGTTAGAGCATTAATAGATAGGTACCACATTTGGGGAATGAATGCACCTAAGCAGTTAACCATTTCTATTATGCCTTTGCTTGGTTACATGCGTCATCCCGGCTTTCCTTTTCTGTATTTGTCATGCCTTTTCTCTCATTCTTCCCTCTTGTTTTTCCATTGTTAGTTTCTTGCCTTTCCCTCTTTTCTTTTGCTTTTCTCTCTTATTTTTCCCCTTTTTTTTTCCTCTTGCCTCAATTTTTTCTTGTGCCTATTCTCTCCTTTCCTCAAAATTATTTTTTCCGCTCTTTTCTTTCCTTTTCTCTTGCTACCTTTTTATTTCCTCTTGTTTGCCCTTTTTGTTTTTGGTTACGGTCGAATCCTATGGAGATTGCCTACGTATCATGACCCCGCATGAATCAGACCAAGCGTAGTTCTTGCCGATAAAAAAAATAAATAATAAAACATTTTGGGATTTTCAAATTTTCATAAAAATAAAATGTTTTGATTACAACGACTCATCCTACCGAATATTTACCATAAAAACCAACAGGCTCAAAAAGGAAACTAACAGGAGAAAAATCAAGACTCATTTTGACTCAAAAAGTTATCCCTATTTTTCAAAATTTTCATAAAAATATCCGGCTTTGCCAATACGGCCTTTCAGCACCTTCGGGAGGGAGATTTTAAGGCTGTGCCCGCAAACCATTTAAAAATGACTCAAGGTGGCCGTTCTTGCAAAAACAGCCTTCCGGCGTCCTTTTGGGGACATTCGGCTTATTTTAAACAAGAATGGCATCACCCGACTTATTTTGACAAGAATTAAAGTTTTGGTATTTTTGCAAAAGGGGAGATTGGACCCGATGAGGGTTGCCTACGTATCACATCCGGTGAGAATCAAACCAGCGTAGTTCGGGCAAATTTGTCAAAACCAAATATATTTTTTGAACAATCTCTTTTTTTTTGTTTTTTTTTCCATATATTTTCCTTTTCAAAAATCCGGCAGCATTTCGGTACTATTTGGGCATCGGTTTTTTCCAAACAAGTGGTTACCCTCACTTAGCCCTAACACTGCTATTTTTCTCAATTTTCTCTCATTATATACAAGCCGGTCAACATGCAAATTCAAAGCAAATGAATGCACAAGTAGCACGTAAGATACATCAGGATGGTCTTTTCATTTCAGGTCACCTGTCCTAGACGGACCCAACCCCTGTGTTGAGTCCCCTAAGTCAAATGCACATGATGCAAACAAACGTTCCTACTAGGGATCCGGCATGAGGTTTGTTCTTCTAGGTTTTAAACCCTAGGTTTATTGGTCTAGACTTGGCTTACCCGAGCGGACAACTCGAGCCGAGGGGGAGGCAGCGTACCGGGGATACAGAAGCTCCGCCGGCTTAGCAACTTATCCAAACCTCGTTGTAAATGGGGAAAAGACTCTAAACAGAAGAGAAGCTACACGAAGTGCACCCTTCTCCATGATGTAGAAGACTCAGAGAGTAGAAGGGATTCACAACAGTTTATATATACAATTCACCAAATATCAAAGCGGTAAAGCATTTAGCACATTAAGCCCAAACATGTAACAAAATCAGATAAAGCCAAATATAACAATTTAACTGAGCTCGAATTCTGAACCCTGAACCAAAAGTTCTGGGTTCTTCTCCCCAGCAGAGTTGCCAGAGCTGTCACACCTCCTCTTTCACTACACCCCGTGAAAGGTATAATAAATGGAGTTTTTCCAATTAAAGGACAATCGAAATGGGATTCGTTTATTAAGAGATTCAGAGTCGTCACTTGGGAGATTTATGGTGTCCCAAGTCACCGGTTTGAATCCCGAATCGAGGAAAAGGTTTGACTCTGTTTAACAGTCGCGAACCAGAAATCCGGGTAAGGAATTCTGTTAACCCGGGAGAAGGTGTTAGGCATTCCCGAGTTCCGTGGTTCTAGCACGGTCGCTCAACTGCTATATTTGGCTTAATTATCTGATTTTAAACATGTCATCCAATAGTGCAATTTTTAGGATTATTTACCGCTTTTAATTAATTATTTTTAAGAAATTGAACGTCGTTTAAAACATGTTTTTGGATCACGTCACATGAAATGCACCCGGATCCTCGACACGTTTTATTCAACGTTTTGGGATTTGGATTTGGGTCGCATGAAATGCACACCCGAATTTAGGAAGGTAAAATTGTTAAAAATGAGCCTAAAGCAACTAACGTGTTATTAACTTTGCGGGAGGCCATGAAAATTCGCTAAACGGCACGTCCCGAATTCTAAGTATTTTAATATAACTATTTAAAGAGGGCCACGCAATTCATGCATTTTATTCGGCGCGGCGCACCTTATTTTTATTTTAAAGGCCAACCTAAAAGAACTACGATTTTCTATCAAGATAGTATCTAAAGGGCCTAATTAATTAGCATCATTTATTAAAAAGGCAATCGAGGAATTTGGGCCTCGAACTCAGGTCCACACTTGAACAAGAGAAGAGCCTCTTAATTCAAATATGCTACCTAGCTTGGAAGGCCCAAAAACTTGCATTACCCGAATTAAATAACAGCTTAAAAATGAATTCGGGTTATTGGGCTTCGAGGGTAGCCCAAGGAGGAGGAATTTCAGCCTTGTTTTATAAAGGCTAGACAGTCATAGGCCTTTGCACAGGCCCAAAGGAGAAACGAGTTGAACGGGAACTGGGCTATGCACCAGTAGAACTGAGGCCCAAATCAATCCACAAACGGGCTGTTGATCCTTGATCTATCAGCAGATCCCAAACCAAACGGAACTTCAGTTTAATTTTACCACTGCTGAACTTGTTTCTAATTGTTCCAATTATATTCATTGATTTTTGTAATAAAGGCGACCATGTACAACTTATTCAGATTCGACGAGCTACTCATTGTTAAAATCCAATTTCATACTCAGATTATGTTTAAGCTAAACTGATTGCTACAACTACTTATGGAATTCAATGAATTAACATGAAGTAATTAACATCTACATCGAAGTCTTAAGCTCAAGGACACAACACAATGAAAAACACAAATTCTCTGATTTCAAAATCAAATTACTGGTATCAATACTAAAGTGCTGCACTACTACAAACATTTATTAGGCTCGAATTTAACATTTATATGGGCATACATTCTGATTTCAAGACCAATTTCAAGTTCACAATACTTTCTAATTTTAAAGGTTAAACTAGCATAAGAAATCAAACTACACTATACTAAAGCTAATGTTTTAGATGAATAAACACAAGCTCAATAGTTCAACAGTCCAATACAGTCCAGATTTATTTACAATGAGGACATTAACCAAATCAAGAAAACTACTCGAAATATAAAACATTAAATGGCAAAATCTACACAAAATCATACAACAAACTTCATTTCATATTTCAACTTGATATCTACATTGCATCGGATTCAGGAAGTATACCT
Source organism: Nicotiana attenuata (assembly GCF_001879085.1). Classification (NCBI taxonomy): domain Eukaryota; kingdom Viridiplantae; phylum Streptophyta; class Magnoliopsida; order Solanales; family Solanaceae; genus Nicotiana; species Nicotiana attenuata. Next base: position 10,842 of record NW_017681429.1, read on the forward strand.
GGAATTTACAACAACGAAGAAGAAGAGATCAGTAGTAGCAAACAACAGGTAACAGCAGCTCAAACTGGTCTCAAATCCCAGGACTGATATCAAACGAAACCCAGCAATTGACACAACCAGTAAACACCCAAAATAACCAACTCGAACAGACTAGATTCAACTCGAAAATGACCCCAGAAACCTTTAAACCTCAATTACTGAACGAACCAGGAAATTCAAACCATTTTGAATTTTAAATGAGCTAGAAATGTGAATTAAGGGTTGGAATTCGAAAATATTGTAAGGAACTTCAATGGAATAGTTTTTTTTTAGAGTTTTTTGTGTTGTTTTTGGTTTTTGAATTTTTGAAATTCAAATTTTTCCAAATTCTACTCCAACTTTGCAAAAATTTTATAGGGGTATTTTTCAGTCTTCTAAAACTTGTTGAGGGAAGGTCAGTATAGGCTACCTTTTATAGGCAAACTTAAGG
>NW_017681430.1:0-2033 GCF_001879085.1 Nicotiana attenuata
AAGCCGCACGATATGAAATTTCAAGAAAGTGAAGTGTTTCCTAAAGGTTCTGTAGCCTCCCGAGGATAGATACGGACGTCTACGTACCGATCCGCGAGACCCTACTAAACCGGCTCATGACTCGCGAGGCCTAGTAACCTAGGCTCTGATACCAACTTGTCACGACCCCGAACCCGGTCGTGGTGGCGCCCAACACAATTGCTAGGCAAGCCTGACCACAGTCGTTCCCAAATCAACCGTAAACCTCAAAACCGACAATTTAAAGAGAATATAATAGTTATAGAATAATAATCCAATATTTATCGAAGAATAATACTGAGAAATACGAAGTATGATAAAAACACTCCCAAAAGATCCGGGGTCACGAGTCTAGAGCCTCTAAAACAATCTGAATAACAATATCTGAACGAAAATACTCAAGTCTGGAAATGTATATATATAAATAAAACTGAAATAGGAAGAGTAGTAAGGTCCTGCGAACGTCAAGCAGCTACCTCAACAACTCTGATAAGCTCTGGAAAACAAAGACTGCTCAGCTAAGCCTTCGGTGCACCTGAATCTGCACACAAGGTGCAGGGAGTAGGGGTGAGTACTACCGAGTCAGTGAGTAATAAGCATATAAAATGTCTGAAGATAAGAAATACACGAAGTGCCACAAAGTAAAGCTAAAACTAACAGTCCAACACCTAACTACGAACTAACAGCAAAACAACTTCAAATATATCAGTTAAGTATAATGTAAGGATGCAATGCAATGCACATGACCGCTACGGCGCGTAGCCCGATCCATTTAACGTCGACGGCGCTCACTGGGGGTGTGTACAGACTCCGGAGGGGCTCCTTCAGCCCAAACGCAATATAATCATACCATTCGCTGCGACGTGCAGCCCGATCCATACTCAGTCCACAATATGCATATGAGTCACGTAATAGATTTAATTAATTTCCCAATTTCCAATTTATTAAGAAGAATATACTTTAGATATTTAACTTCAGGAGAAGTGACTTAGCGTTTCATAATAGTGATTAAACACAGGACTGAGATCAATGATTATACAAAGCATGCTATCACAATGACATTCATCCTCTAAGGATGCTACAGATCGGCACTAGGCCCCAAACACGACAATAAGCCCGGATATACTCAATACAGGGTGCGTATCAGTCGCCAATATAGAAACATTCTTGTTCGGGATGGACCAAGTAACAATCCCCAGTCATAACCAAATCCCGCACCTGCCATGTGGTGCGAGTCACGCTCTACAATAGCATCACAATGTAAAAAGCCGGGGTTTCAAACCCTCAGGCCATCATATACACCAACTACTCACCTCTAACAGGCCGTAGAATGGTCCGCAATGCCTTTTCCTTTCGTATCGACCTCCTCACGCGTCGAATCTAGTCAAAATCACAACGAATACATAAATATGGGTTAAAGAAACATAACCCAATCAAAAATACTCGAAAAGTACTAAAATTCACGAAGTTGGTAAAACCCGAGCCCCGGGCCCACTTCTCGAAAAATTCCGAAAATCACACCAACGGATTCCTCGTCTCGCCACGAGTCCGTACATATAAAGTTTACCGAAAACGGAGCTCAAATGGCCTTTCAAATCCTAAAAATTCGTTTTCAAAAACCAAGCCCTAGTTTTTCACAATTTCTACCCACTTTCATGAATTTGAGTGTTGATTCTTCCGAAAAAATGGTGTTTTCTAGTCAAGAGACTTACCTCTAATCAATACCCGTTGAAAACCCTCTTCAAATCGCTCAAAAAGCTCTCTTGGCGGAGTAAAAATGGTGGAAAAATAATGTGGGTCGCGGATATAAGGGTTTTAAACATTCTGCCAGATTACTGTAGCGACCCCTATGCGATCGCATCACTACCCCTGCGATCGCATAGGCCAAAATTTCCAGGCCCTCAATTCCTCTTACGCGATCACAGGACAGGCCATGCGATCGCATAGCACTGCCCCCTTCTACGCGATCGCATTACTTCCCACGCGACCGCACTGCCCAATCTCCTCAACCTATG
>NW_017681430.1:4951-11310 GCF_001879085.1 Nicotiana attenuata
GGAAGATGGAATCCCCGGGCCAACTGAAGTAGAAGGTCCAGCAGTAGTGGAAGGTCCCGGAGGCAACTCAACAGTGGTGGAGGCAGGCTCAATGGAGGGCTCTACCGCAACCGGCTCTTCAGACTGGCCAGTTAGAGCAGAGGTAGGCGGCTTGTAATTCTTGTCCTTGGGGTTGTCTGGCCCCTTCAAACTGTACCATGAAAACGGAGCCACAGGGTTGACCTTGATATCAAAATCTCTCTTCTCCACCTTTAGGTCCCGAAAATACATAGTGAGGGTGTTGGGAAAAGGATAGTTTCGGTCATGCTCAACCCCCACTGCAGAAATGACACGGGATATCACATTGCCCACGTTGATAGGATAGCCCGCTAATAGATGCAACAAGAACAGCCCGGGCAAGTGGAATAGTCTGATCATGGGTAGAGAGGTCAAGCCGACTGCACACAAACGTCAACCAACCCCTAGACTCAAAGTTAAAGGTCTTCCGAAATATTTTGGTCCCTGCTTGCAACCACTCTGGAATAGTACCCGGGATTGCCAGGTATGAAGCTAACCACGGACGAACCTCTTCGCCCATTGCCAACTTTTCATTGTAAAGGGTCTCATCTTCGTCATCGAACCCCAAGTATTCATTTAGTGCCTTCCCAGTAAATACCACCTTTTTGTTCCGTACTTTGGTCACTTTAGTGCCCTTCAAGATGTGGGCCACATTGCTATAGAACTCCTTGACCATGTGCTCATTTGCCTTTACACATTCACTCCGAAAATGCGCCCAACCCACTCGAGTGTGAAACTGTCTATGCACATTTGGGTGTAGGGGAAGAAGGTCTCGCTCAATAAAACTCCGCTCAAGAATCAGCTTTCCTATTGGCCACCATTCCCTAAACTTGTGGAACGCTACCTAACTGACGAACCTGTCCTCCCAAGCTGTGGGATATCTAGTTCGGTCAACACCCCCAACCTGAGGTTCACCACCCCCCCTGCACCTCTCTAGCACCTTGAACCTCCTCCTCGCCTCCTTCTGCACTCTCCCCAAATAATGAAGCTGTGGGGGAGATGGAGTAGTCCCCACTACCAGATGCCGAGCCCTCAGATGAATCATGCACAACATCGATTGGCTGTCGGATAGTGGGTGATGGCGGAGGAGTATCATCAGTCAATCGGAAGTCGGTGACGATACGAGTTGGGACTAGGTCTGAGGAGATGTCTTGGGAGGGCACATACTCACTCCCCGAAGAATGGGAAGCAGCTCTATCTGCGGCTTTTATCAGCTTGCGGGTTTGATGAGTTTGACTACTCTCTTTCCTTTGCCCCCTCGGGAGGAATCACCTCTCCTGGGTTGTTTTGTTCCTTTGCCACCTTGTTGTCTAACCATTATCTACAATTACACATATCTAGCTTTGTTAGTATCAGCACAGGCAGTGAATCAGTTGTGGAAAATGAATTTCAAAACAGAAGCCAACAGTTGCAGAAAAAGGTTGTAGAAACAATGCACTGCAGCCCGCACAAAAAGGAGTGCAGCCGCACTGGAGGCACCGCGGGCCGCATTAAAGCCACCGCGGTCCGCATTGGGGCAGGGTCTAGAAAACCACCTCTTTGAATCTCCCCACCGCGGACCGCACAAAGTGGTACCGCGGCCGCGGTGGGCCAGCGCGGACCGCACAAAGTGGTACCGCGGCCGCGGTGGGCCAGCGCGGACCGCATGGTACCGCGACCGCGGTGGGCCAGCGTGGACCGCATAAAGTGCAATGCGGCCGCGCTGGGCACAGTTCAACTTTTAGAACATAAGCACCGCGGACCGCACAAAAGTGACCGCGGTCCGCGAAGTGTGCTAATTTAAGGCATTGAGTTAGGGTTTCAGAATTTTTGAAATTTTTTTCAAGTGTTTCACCTAATGTGTCCCTACTCAATTTACCCAGTCATTATGCACATCAAGAACACCAGAAACTAGCACTTAACTAACCCTAGCTCACAAAATGAAGAAAAACGGGAAGAAAAAGAAGTTACAGGCTAATGGTAATGAAATAAAAACAAAATTAATCAATTAAACGGACAAGGGATGAGTGAAATATTACCAGATGTGAAGATGAAATACAATTAGTCAGTCTTAAGCAAGAATTACAGTCAAGGAGAGTATGAACAGTAACTTTAGGTCTCAGAGTGTTAAAAGTCCGAAAAGGGTAAATGGTGACCCCTGGGGTTTATTTATAAAAAACAGTGGGACCCAGCCTTACCTACCAGTGCGGCCGCACAAAACAAACCGCGGACCGCGCTGGGTTTATCCAAAAGAAGTTTGAGAAGGCAACCTCCGCGGTCCGCACAAAACAGACCGACCGCGGAGGTCCACCGCGGACCGCACTAAATGGGATGCGGCCGAGGTGGCAAACTTCAGAGAGCACCTCACTTGGTTTTCACCAGTGCGGACCGCACAAAGTGCAATGCGGCCGCACTGGCATCTTCAAAGACTGTTCAATTTTTCCAAAATGTTTTGCACTGCATCAACACAATCCCTGCAACATCTCACAACCAATTAGTCCAAAAATCAAACCTAAACTACAAAGAAAATCAAAGAAAACAAGAAGAAAAAGACATGGGTTGCCTCCCAAGAAGCGTCTGATTTAACGTCGCAGCACGACGCGGGTTACCATCACATCATTTGAAATGAACCGCAGCCACCACATGGCTATCATCAAACTTCCCAAGATAATGCTTGACACGGTGCCCATTCAATCTAAACACTTCACTACTTTTGTTCTTCAAATCTAGAGCACCAAATGGGGTCACACACACAACTCCAAATGGACCACTCCACTAAGATTTCAGCTTTCCCCGAAATAACCTTAGACGAGAATTGAACAAGAGCACCAAATCACCAACTTTGAACTCCTTTCCACGAGCATATTTTCCATGAAGGTACTTCATCTTGTCCTTATACAAGGACGAACTAGAGTATGCATGGAACCGGAATTCATCAAGCTCATTGAGTTGTTCAACACGAAGATTGGCCGCAACATTCCACTCAAGATTTAGCTTCCTCAAAGCCCACATGGCCTTATGCTCCAACTCCACTGGTAGATGACATGCCTTCCCAAACACCAACCGATACGGTGACATACCAATTGGGGTCTTGTAAGCGGTCCGATAAGCCCATAGAGCATCATCCAACTTTTTAGACCAATCGGTCCTATTGGCATTTACGGTCTTGGACAAAATACTCTTGATCTCCCTGTTAGACACTTCAACCTGGCCACTTGCTTGAGGATGATAAGGTGTAGAGACTTTGTGGTTGACACCATACTTGGATAGCAAGGTATCAAAAGCTCTATTACAAAAATGCGATCCTCCATCACTAATGATTGCCCGGGGTGTACCAAACCTTGTGAAAATGCTCTTTTTTAGAAATGGCACCACACTCCTAGCTTCATTGTTGGGCAAGGCCACGGCCTCAACCCATTTTGACACATAATCAACCGCTACAAGAATGTAAGTGTTCCCACACGAGCTAACAAAAGGGCCCATAAAATCGATACCCCATACATCAAAGATATCAACTTCAAGAATTGTGTTTAGAGGCATCTCATCTTTCTTGGAAATCCCGCCCGCTCGTTGACATTGATCACATCTTTTTACTAGATCACTTGCATCTTTGAACAAGGTTGGCCAATAAAAACCACAACTCAGAACTTTCGAAGCCGTCCTCACCCCTCCATGATGGCCACCATAGGGGGAGGAATGACAAGCCTCCAAAATACTCACTTGCTCTCCCTCCGGGACACACCTTCGAATCACACCATCCGTGCAAATCTTGAACAAGTATAGCTCATCCCAATAGAAGTCCAGACTATCCCGCTTGAGCTTCATCCTTTGGTTAGAAGAGAGCTCACACGGGATGATGCCAGTCACAATGAAATTAGCAATATCCGCAAACCATGGCATATCACACATTGACACATAAAGTAGTTGCTCATCGGGGAATGTATCATTGATCTCCAAGCCATCACACGGCCTTCCTTCCTCCTCCAAGCGGGACAAATGATCCGCAACTTGGTTCTCACTACCTTTCCGGTCCACTATTTCCAAATCAAACTCTTGAAGAAGTAACACCCATCTCATCAACCTTGCCTTGGAATCTTTCTTGGTCATCAAATACCTAAGGGCGGCATGGTCGGTGTGCACTATGACTTTGGCCCCCATAAGATATGGCCGAAATTTTTCCATGGCGAACACAATAGCCAACAATTCCTTCTCCGTCACCGTGTAGTTCCATTGAGCTTCATTCATAGTCTTGCTTGCATAGTACACGGGATGAAACATTTTGTTCACTCTTTGACCTAACACTGCCCCAACCGCAACGTCACTTGCATCGCACATGAGCTCGAAAGGCAAGCTCCAATTGGGTGCGGTAATGATCGGGGTGGTGGTCAACTTGTGCTTAAGAAGTTCAAAGGCCTCCATGCATTTCTCATCAAACACAAACTTAGCATCTTTCTCTAGCAACTTGCAAAGGGGATTCACAACCTTCGAAAAATCCTTGATAAACCGCCGGTAGAACCCCGCATGCCCAAGGAAACTTCTCACCCCTTTGACAGAAGTGGGGGGAGGAAGCCTTGAAATCACCTCAATCTTGGCTTTGTCTACTTCAATCCCATGCTTAGAAATTTTGTGACCCAACACTATGCCCTCTTCAACCATGAAGTGGCATTTTTCCCAATTAAGAACGAGATTTGTGTCTTCACATCGGGCCAAGACTCTATCCAAATTTCCCAAACACTCTTCAAATGAATCACCAACCACACTAAAATCATCCATAAAGACCTCCAAAATGTCTTCCACCATGTCGGTGAAAATAGCCATCATGCATCGTTGGAAGGTCGCCGGAGCATTGCACAACCCGAACGGCATCCGAGAAAAAGCAAATGTACCATATGGGCAGGTGAATGTGGTCTTCTCTTGGTCCTCCGGAGCAATTAAGATTTGATTATAACCCGAATATCCATCCAAAAAGCAATAAAAGGCTCGCCCCGCAAGGCGGTCAAGCATTTGGTCAAGGAATGGCAAAGGGAAATGATCCTTGCGGGTCACCTTGTTTAGCTTCCGGTAGTCCATGCATACCCGCCATCCGGTAACCGTCCGAGTGGGAATAAGTTCATTGTTGTCATTTGTCACCACAGTCATCCCACCTTTCTTCGGCACACATTGCACCGGAGAAGTCCATGAGCTATCGGAGATTGGATACACCACACCTGCATCTAGCCATTTGATCACCTCTTTTTTCACCACTTCTTGCATTGCCTCATTGAGCCTCCTTTGATGTTCTAAGGAAGGCCTTGCATCATCCTCCAAGATAATTTTATGCATGCAAAATGCGGGGGTTATTCCCCGAATGTCCGCCAGAGTCCATCCAATTGTCCTTTTTCGCCTTTGAAGCACCGCCAAAGTGGCCTCAACCTGCATGTTAGTAAGGCAAGAAGAAAGAATAACTGGTAAAGTTAAATTAGAGCCCAAGAATTCATACCTGAGGTATGGAGAAAGTGGCTTCAACTCCAACACCGGTGGCTCCTCAATTGATGGTTTGGTTGGTGGAGTTTTCCGATTTTCAAGATCCAAAGACAATTTTCTCGGCTCATAAGAATAAGAGTCCATCCCATGTAGAGCATTGACACACTCCACTCTGCTTGCATCATCATTGACATCAAGATTTAAGAGCACGGCCTCAAGAGGATCCTCAACGTTGATCATAGAACTTGTGTCATCCACTATCACAGTTGTGACAATGTCCACGAAAGTGCACACCTCGGTGCTATTAGGTTGCTTCATGGATTTGCAAACATGGAAGATGACCTTCTCATCACCTACCCTGAAAGTTAGTTCACCCGCTTCAACATCAACCAATGCCTTCCCCGTTGCAAGGAAAGGTCTCTCTAGAATAATTGGGACCTCATAGTCCACCTCACAGTCCAAAATCACAAAGTCTGCCGGCAAGATAAATTTGTCCACTCGGACAAGCACATCATCTACTATACCCAGTGGACACTTCATTGATCTATCTGCCATATGTAATCTCATGGAAGTTGACCTTGGTGGCCCAATACCTAGGGTCTTGAAAACTGAGAAGGGCATTAAATTGATGCTTGCCCCAAGATCACATAAAGCTTTGGCAAAGTTTGCAATACCAATGGTGCAAGGGATAGTGAAAGCACCAGGATCCTCTAATTTTGGGGCCATTGAATGTACTATCGCACTGACTTGGTGACTCATCTTTATTTTTTCACAATCCATGGAACGCTTCTTTGTGACCAAATCTTTCATGAATTTCGCATACCCAGGCATTGCTCCAGAGCCTCACCAAGGCACGTTGA
>NW_017681431.1:0-815 GCF_001879085.1 Nicotiana attenuata
CAAACTGGACACAAACTTTAGAGGATATCCAAGGATTTAAACTAGCATAAATCTCGCAATGGTCTAATGTTTATTGTACAAGATATGATCACGTATTATCACTTAATCCAAGATATTAAACCTACATAAATTAGTTCGAATCTATTATCAAAACAGTCCAAAGTAATCTAACGACAGTCCGAAATAGTCTAGGAACAGTCCATGTTATACAGTCCAAAGTTCATTCGTACACAAATTAGAATCAAATCATCTTAAACTTTCATATCTACTTAGCTATTACTACATAACAACCAAAGTAAGTACAATTTAGGAATCAAATGTGCAAGCATCTCTTTATTTCATCTCCATTTATAGTTACATCAAGCCGAATTTGAGCATGTACCTGGAATTTGAACCAAAAATGGAAGAGGAAGAAGTCAGCGGTAGTAAGCAGTAGCAGCTAATAGCCAAGCACTAGCTCGTACGCAGTCCAGCAATAACAGAAACAGACCAGAATCGAGATATGAAGGACACGACTCCAATAACCACGTAGCAGACTAGATTGAACCAAGACGAATTGAAACTAAACTTAGGAGGAGATTTCTGATCTTCAGCAACTAGAAATAACTCAGAACATACTGATTTGATCTCGAATTTGAGCAAAATTAGATTAGAAAACAAGACCAATCTTAAAACAATATAGCAGTGTCTTCTTTTACTGGGCTTCTTTTTTTTGTATGTTTTCTTTTGATTTTTTGCAGAAATGAGATCTAAAAGTAACTTGAACTTCAGGATTCAGATTTTTCTTTGAAATTTTCAGAGGTCCCCTCTAACTT
>NW_017681431.1:5121-6365 GCF_001879085.1 Nicotiana attenuata
GCGAGGTTCATCTCGTTTTATTATTTTATGGCTAACCTAAAGTAGACTAAGATTTTCTATTCATTTCCGTCTTTAAAGGGGCCTAATTAATTCACATTTATAAATTCGGGTCTCGAATTCAAGTCCGAATTCAAACAAAAGGGGAAACCCTCTTAATTCGAACCCGCCACCTAATTCGAAACCTAAATTTTATTTGCAAATTATTCCCCGTATTCCTATGTATATCTTTGAAAAAGGATTTTTTAACTTGAAGCATTTGTTGGGCCTTGAAACGTGAGATTTCCAGCATTCACTGGGCCTTAAAAGGAATCCAGGAATAAGAAATAGATAGTTTGTTCTATGAACTGTTATAGCGCAACTGGGCCTCAGTGTGAGCCCAATTGGCAGGAGACTCCCGCAATAGGTAGATGGGTAATACCAGTCCACAATACTAGGATGATTCTTGTATAACTGGGCCTAGCTTGCACCACCCAAATGTTATATTGGGCCCAGCATCAAATTCGAACATATTCTGGATCTTCACACAGTGAGTAAAATTGAACATTTAGCTTTTTACAAACTGGACACAAACTTTAGAGGATATCCAAGGATTTAAACTAGCATAAATCTCGCAATGGTCTAATGTTTATTGTACAAGATATGATCACGTATTATCACTTAATCCAAGATAGTAAACCTACATAAATTAGTTCGAATCTATTATCAAAACAGTCCAAAGTAATCTAACGACAGTCCGAAATAGTCTAGGAACAGTCCATGTTATACAGTCCAAAGTTCATTCGTACACAAATTAGAATCAAATCATCTTAAACTTTCATATCTACTTAGCTATTACTACATAACAAACAAAGTAAGTACAATTTAGGAATCAAATGTGCAAGCATCTCTTTATTTCATCTCCATTTATAGTTACATCAAGCCGAATTTGAGCATGTACCTGGAATTTGAACCAAAAATGGAAGAGGAAGAAGTCAGCGGTAGTAAGCAGTAGCAGCTAATAGCCAAGCAACTAGCTCGTACGCAGTCCAGCAATAACAGAAACAGACCAGAATCGAGATATGAAGGACACGACTCCAATAACCACGTAGCAGACTAGATTGAACCAAGACGAATTGAAACTAAACTTAGGAGGAGATTTCTGATCTTCAGCAACTAGAAATAACTCAGAACATACTGATTTGATCTCGAATTTGAGCAAAATTAGATTAGAAAACAAGACCAATCTTAAAACAATATAGCAGTGT
>NW_017681431.1:10515-11310 GCF_001879085.1 Nicotiana attenuata
TTTTCTTTTTCTTTTCTTTTCGTACTTCCGGGTTCCAAAGAGGGTAGCCAAAGAAGGGTAACCGGCTCGAATGGGTTTGCTAAGGGTTGATAGCGTTTGGATAGCGAGAAGAAAGCCTTCGTCATCTCAATTGTACAAAAACCAACACCGCAGAGCCTAGACATAGTACCTTTTGACTGCGTCTGCATTCACTGCTGTCTCAGGATCATTCCCTTCGATGTCTCCGAGGTACAATGCTCCCCTTGGCAATATTTTTCAAATGATGTATGGACCTTTCCAATTGGGAGCGAATTTCCCTTTTGCTTCCTGATGATGAGGTAAGATACGTCTGAGTACCAGTTGACCCACTTCAAAATTCCCGGGACGCACTTTCTTATTATAAGCACGGGCCATTCTTTGTTGGTACAGCTGTCCGTGACAAACCGCGGCCATTCGTTTTTCATCAATTAATGCCAATTGCTCCAGTCAGGTTTTAACCCATTCACTGTCTTCAATCTCCGCTTCAACGATTATCCGGAGTGAAGGAATTTCCACTTCTGCAGGTATGACTGCTTCAGTACCGTAAACTAAAAGGTACGGTGTTGCTCCAATTGAAGTGCGTACTGTGGTACGATATCCAAGTAAAGCAAAAGGTAACTTTTCATGCCATTGCCGGGAGCTCTGAATCATTTTCCTCAGAATCTTCTTGATGTTCTTATTTGCTGCCTCGACAGCACCATTGGCTTTTGGCCGGTAAGGAGTTGAGTTTCTATGTGTTATCTTGAATTGTTCACATACCTCCTCCATCAGGCGACT
>NW_017681432.1:0-7240 GCF_001879085.1 Nicotiana attenuata
TTCGCGTTCGCAAGTAGTGGGTCCGCGAACGCGGTAAGGTAAATTTCTGGTGCTTCGTGTTCGCAGTGTGGAGTCCGCATTCGCATAGTAGAAGTTGAGGTCCAACTAAGTTATTCATCGCGTTCGCGTATATGGTGTCGCGTTCGCATAGGTTCAGGGGCCAAGGCATCACGTTTGCGGAAGTACGGACGCGTTCGCGAAGAGTTATTTTGGTCAAGGTAAGTTTTGTTCATCGCGAACACGTGGGTTTGGCCGCATTCGCATAGAAGAAAATTATAGCTGGGCAGAAGGGTTTATTTAAAATATTTCATCCGCGAGCCTAAGTCATTTTCCACCATTGTTGAGTATTTCGAGAGCTCTTTGGGAGAAGTTGAAGAGTGATTCGAAGAGGATTGATTGGAGGTAAGTTCTATGATCCAAAAACGTGATTATATTGTGAAATTAACCTAGAAATTCATGGAAATTTAACTAAAAATGGAAGAACTAGGGCTTGGGTTTTGAGATTTTTAAATTGGAATTTGAAGGGTCATTTGAGGTCGGATTTGAGAGTTTTTGGTATGTATAGACTCGTGGCGAGATGAGGAATCCGTTGATGTAAAAATTTCTAAGTTTCGAGAAGTGGGCCCGGGGCTCGGGTTTTGCTAATTTTGTGATTTTTGATATTTTTCAATTGTTTTTGCTTGGGCTTTATTCGCTTAGCAGATTGTGACGTATTCGTACTGAATTTGGATAGATTCGACGCGCGTGGAGGCCCATTTGAGGGGCAAAGGCATCGCGAGCTAGAGATTTCGCCGGTTCGAGGTGAGTAATGATTGTAAATGATATTCTGAGGGTTTGAAACCTCGGATTGCACATCGTAGTGCTATATTAAGGTGACTTGCACGCCGGATAGCGAGCGTGGGGTAGAGCACCGTTGGGGATTGTGACTTGGTCCGTCCCGATTGATGAATTTACCGTGTATTCGACTGAAACTTACTTGTTATCATCATGATTTGGGTTGATTGCCATATTTGGGCTTCGTGCCAACTATTTGAACCCTTCGGGGATTATTATCACTGTTTCCTCACAGTGTTGATTTTATACTTGAACTCAGTCATGTATTTTTCCACTGTTTTCAAAACTCAGCCAAGTTTATTATACAATAACACTTGAAATGATATTTCCAACAATATTTTTGGGCTGAGCGTCATGTTTTACTGTTGCCCTCGGGGTTTATGTGATTTCTGAATGAGTAAGGCCGGGGGCCTGTGTTGTGAGGATACTTTTGGATCGGGCTGCACGCCGCAGCAGTGAGATACTTAATTGATTATGAGGCCGAGGGCCAGAGATATGTACGCCACGAGATGGATTGATATTGGGCTTGGGCCGTAAGGGGCCCCTCCCGGAGTCTGCACACCCCCAGTGAGCGCCGTCGACGATAAATGGATCGGGCTGCACGCCGCAGCGGTACTGGTACTGTTCTATGTGTTTACTTTATTTCATTTGTCTGCCATTATCTGTTGTCTGTGCTATTTCATGCAATACCTACCTGATTGCCTGGCATTATCTGAGAACTCAGTGTCGTGCCCGAGGGGCGAATTTCTATGCTTATCTGCACTATTTGTTTGCATTCATTTGCGTGACCGCTGAAAAATTCATTTTCAAAAGAGGTTTATACTGAGTTAAGATATTTCTCTAAAGATTTCAGAGTCTCACCGTTTTCCTCAAAAGGGTTTTGCACTGCTCTATACAACATGATGATTTGTTATACGTGATTTCTTACTGCTCAGTTTTTATTTACCTTCATTACTCACTGAGTTTGAGTACTTACTTTAATCCCTGCACCTCGTGTGCAGATGCAGGTATTTATCCACCCGTTAGCGGGTTTTGGCTGATCAGAGGTAGAGTTATAGGAGTTAGCGAGGTGACTTCCAGCGTTCGCAGCACCATTTTTCTCTCTTTTGTTCATTAGTTCGATTTTGTATATTCTAGACCTTGTAGTTGGATTTACACTCTAATAGATGCTCGTGACTTGTGACACCCCGATTAGGGTTGTGTTGTGTTGTAATTTCGCTAATTAATATCATGAAATCATATTTAAACTGCTTATGAACTGTCTAACTGCTTAAAAGAGGTGTTCTGAAATGGTTTGGCTGGCCTTGTCTTCACGAGAGGCGTCATCACGACCGGAGCGGGGTTTGGGTCGTGACAAGTTGGTATTAGAGCCTAGGTTACATAGGTCTCACGAGTCATGAGCAGGTTTAGTATAGTCTCGCGGATCAGTACGGAGACGTCTGTATTTATCCTCGAGAGGCTGCAGAACCTTTAGGAAAACTTTGCATTCTTGAATTCTTATCGTGCGTCCTTGATTCATCTTGGAAAGTAACCCTTGAAATTCCTTTCACGCGTTCGTATGCGCGCATGAGCGCTCAGTATCAGATGTGCCTTGATGGCTTGTGATTCCCCGATCGAGGGGAGAGATGTGATTTCTGTGAGTTGATGTTGGGCCAGTCTGAAGGACTTGAGGCCGGATCTTTGCCTATGGCTTGAGCACCGAGGTGCTGATTGTGTGAGTAAGTGTTTTGAACTTATACGTTCGGTATTGTCCCTATTAGTGGAAGTGACGGCTGGATAGCCACGTGATGAGTATGTTAGTACTACGAGATGTATTTATGTGACTTGGAAGTGACGAGGGAGGTCTGCTGGATGATAGATGAACTAATAAGTGCTTGATTTCCATTATGACTAGATGTGTAGCCCCGATTATAGGCGCGTGAATAATCTTTTCATGTCTCCTAGTTGGGAGTAAAGTAAATTTCATGTTGTTGGTATGAGTTCAGACTCAGGAAGACTAAGTAACTGTGTAATATGTATGACGGTGGAAGGTATACAGAAATGTTATATTGAGGCAAAATAGGTGGGTTATCTCCTGCGGAGTGTTCTAAAGTGGTGTGATCCTTATGTGTATGTTAGGAGAACTCATGTGCAAGTGAAAAGTACGTGTTGAAATTTGAAATTTCGGGTCGCCTAAGAGAGTGGGCTTAGCTGTTGCGGGGATGAATGTGAGAATTGCAGAAGATTTATAGTACTAGATGATCTGTGTTTTCACAAGCTTACAAATGATTTGAGTTTAATCGCACAATGGTATTGTGGCATCAATAGAGTAAAAGTATTATGAGTTATTGAGTGTATCTGGACCTATGGTTCCGAGCCAAGTGGGGGAGTCTGTTGATTAGTTGATTGCACGGTTAGGTGCTATGTTTGTTCCATTTTGAGGCGTGCGAGTGAATCAGTTATGGCCTGCGGAAATTGAGACCGAGAATGGCTCGAGTAAAGGAAGATTTCGACGAAGGTTATATTATGCTTCATGGGGAAAGAGAATCACGGGATGTCTTGAGTGGTTGTTGGTAAAGAATTCTTGGTGCATAGAGCAGGAGGTTGCTTGGTTGTATTGAGATGAGGCTACATCATGCGGTATCAGGATGTTAATGAGGTTCGGGTGGTTCTGTTCATTGATCATGTAAATTGCAGCTTGAATAAGAGTGAATGACTTGCGAGGATGGCTCTAATATGTTCAAGATTCTACAGAGAACAATCGGGTATTTTAAAGTTGCGTGTGTGGTTAGAAACTGTGTTTACATTGGAAGGGGTCCAGATTTGTGGTATTTCTATGTTAATTATGGGATTCTATGTATCAGTATCAGGAAAGTAAAGGTAACGGACTTAGATTCGCAGAAAGTTCTTCAGAGTAAAATATTCTGGAATGTGGTGTTTCTGGGAATATTTGAGAGAGTATTCAGCGGCTTATGGGTCTTAGACAGTGTGGTCTTATGCTTGGGTCTCGTGTGGTAAGCCTGGGTTGAGGCATTGTGGTGCTACAGTAAGAGGGAATATCAAGTTGATGATGAATCGGAAGAAAATTTAGATAGATGGAGTAGCTTGATAATAGACCGAATCGGTATGGTAAGGATATGATTAATTCTTTGTATGTGTTCGAGGTAATGAGTTCGTACAAGTATTTTGCAGCAATGCTCTTGGGTTTCGACGGCTTGCTTAGCTTGGTCTAGTTAGAAGGATTCAGTCCTGGCAGTTTAGTTTGTGCAAATGGAATTGGGAGAGTTCTTGTTAGGTTTTACCGTGGTTTGGAGATGTATATTTTCTATGGGCGTGCGGAGCATGAGATGTACAGTGATTTTTCTTCTAGATGGGACCAATGGAAAGTTCTTGATTAGTTGAGTGCGCAGATGTCTGTGGCTCGGAAGGGAGATAAAGTTTTCATGTTATCCTCAGAGGGTGTGGTATATGTGGTATGTTGTGGAGGACCGAGACTTGCGTGTGCTAGGTTACAACTCAGTTTTGAAAGAAAGTTCATAAAACTCTTAGGCAACGGGTAGCCTCAGATAATCAAGGAAATGGTACTGCTAATTGAAAGTGATTTGACGAGAGTATATGTCTCAGGAAAAAGGCAATGTGATTAAATTGATGGTACTTCGGTAATATTGCGACACTTTCTTATTAGATCGACGGTTGATATTCGAGTTTGCTTGGAGGCACAGAAGAATGTTTGAGTTTCTCTCGTGGAGTGACTGGATATTAGAGATGTGGTCTGTGCTCGGACGGTGGAATTAGAATCGGATATGTGATTCGTGTGCTATATGGAGTTAGAGACAGGGAGTTCTCATATTCAGGCTATGTTGTGGTTGTGGGTCGTGTGTATCGGTACTGTGTAGTGACTATCGGGGTCTGGAGACCCGAGCGGATCTTTTGTGCTTGGTATGTTAGATTTTGGATGTGATATTGGGTTCAGACTGGTTGTCTCCATGTCGTGTTATTCTGGACTATTGTGCTAAGGCGGCACTGTTGGCTGTGTTGGGAATGCCACGGACCGAGTGGCGAGGTTCGACGGATTATGTCCTTAGTAGAGTGGTTTTATATTCTAAAGGCCCAGCGGATGGCTGGGAAGGATTTTTTTCCTATCTTGGGCTCTCGTGATGGATGTCAGTGCAGAGGCTCCTCATAGTGATTTAGTTCTGACGGTGTTGAAGGACTTTTCTGATGTGTTTCTTGTGGATGGGCATGTCGCCGGGCGAGGTTGTTGTTTCGGTATTGATTTGGTGCCGGGCACCGTGTTGTATGGCAACGGCAGAAGTTATAGTAGTGGAAGGAGCATCTTCAGGCTTCCTTGATAATGAGTTCGTTGGCGGGCCAATGTGGATGCGTATTCTAGCTTGGGTCGGCTTGGTTGGCCCCGAATCGTATTGTTGAGAGGATAGGTTGATTTGATCGTTATTGAGCTTGTTGGTGATCTGGGGAAATCTATGAGTGGCCTTCCTGTGTTGCGAGACGTTATGATTTGTTGGTTATGGGCACATATGGTGCGGTTCTATTGGGGATCTTAGTGGAAGCCGAGCGGGAAGAGTGATTGGGTGTTGCTCGGTGGGTGGCGTATCAGTTATGTCCTATCGGGTTTGCGTGGTATATGTTACTTGTTTCACCGAGGGTGTAATGGTTCGCTTTGGTTTCATGCATCAAATTGTGCGTGGTTGTCAGTTTCGGGCATAGTGACTTGAGGTGATGTGGAGCAGTGTTTGGATAGGATCGTGCATTGCGGTGAGGCTATGTGGAGATATGACCTTGCGGGTTAGATTCGTGTGTTCTATTCTATGATGTGAGACGGGTTCTCAACCTTGTGTTGTGGTGGTACTGGTGAGCTTGTGGTACAGCTCTTTCATTTGAACCATTTTCATAATTTGAGTGTGTTCGGACCGTTGCATATTGGTGCGCGTATTATGCTAGTTGTGGCTTAGGCCTCTATTGACGTGTCATGTCACCAGAGTGGTGTGTTGGATTAGAGGAGATCGTTGGGATCATTAATGAATACGAATGGATTCGATTTCAGCATGTCGGAAGGGTAAGATCGAGGTTCGGCTCGAAAATTTGCTATGGTATTGCCAGAGGAGAAGCGGCTTCATGAATGGTTGATCTGAGAAATGGTTATGGTTTATTGCGTGTTTCATTGATCGTTGGCAGTATATGAAAGTGTTGGAATGAGACTTAGTTGATAAGAGTTTTTCTATCGGTATTTGGGTGTTGTGTAAAGTTGCTGTGAATAGAAGTTATTGCTACGAGCGTTAAAGTTATGTGGTTTATCATGTAATTGCACCTGAGATTGCAGGTATGGGTTATTACAGCTAGTTCGGGCTTATTCAGAGTATAGATGTGAGATTTTGGTCTTGTGTATCGGTAGTGGAAATGTGGTTCTATGATTTATGGGCTAGATTGGATTGTGTAATTTCATCTACTACGTGTATTCGGACCTATACGAGATAGGGTGACGTGGGATCACCCCCGGGTATATGCATGGTAAGGTTATTCAGCTATTGGTTGGCTTTTAAAACAACTTTGAGTACGTTCGAGGACGAACGTGTGTTTAAGTGGGGGAAGATGTAACGACCCGACCGGTCGTTTTGAGCTTTTGCACTTTGATCGGCAGTTCCCGGGCATGACTTTCCCCGTGTAATGTATTATGACTTATGTAGATCATTGGTATTGGTTTTCAGGAAAATCGGGATGAATTTGAAGGAACAGTCTCAGTTGAAAGCTTTAAATTTGAAAGGGTTGACTTATTTGTATATGAGCTCAGATCAGAATTTTTATGATTTAGTTAGCTTCGTGGGGTGATTTATGACTTAGGAGCGTGATCGGAAGTGGTTTTGGAGGTCCGGTGTGGAATTAGGCTTGAATTTGCGAAGTTAGTATTTTGGCGATTTCCGGTTGATAGGTGAGATTTTGATCCGAGGGTCGGAATGGAATTCTGAGAGTCGTTGTAGCTTCGTTGTGTGATTTGGGATGTGTGTGTAAAATTTCAGGTCATTCGGAGGTGATTTGGTTGGGTTTTTTATCAAATGCGTGTTTCGGAAGTTTTAGAGGAACTTAGGCTTGAATTCGATGTAATTTGATAGTTTTGGTGTTGTTTGAGGCGTTTTGATGATTGGAACAAGTTCGAATGATGTTTTAGGATGCGTTGGTGCTTTTGGTTGAGGTCCCGGGGGCCTCGGGGTGATTTCGGATGGCTAAGCGGGAAGTTTTGAGACTTAAGGAATTGCAGAAATTGCAGCAGCAGTTGCAGGTGCATTTTGGCCTTCGCGATCGCGTGAGGTTCCTCGCGATCGCGTAGAAGGATTTTTGGCAGGCCTATTTTTGTTCTTCGCGTTCGCAATAGTGGGTCCGCGAACGCGGAAGGTAAATTTCTGGTGCTTCG
>NW_017681432.1:8061-11307 GCF_001879085.1 Nicotiana attenuata
ATGATTTGGGTTGATTGCCATATTTGGGCTTCGTGCCAACTATTTGAACCCTTCGGGGATTATTATCACTGTTTCCTCACAGTGTTGATTTTATACTTGAACTCAGTCATGTATTTTTCCACTGTTTTCAAAACTCAGCCAAGTTTATTATACTATAACACTTGAAATGATATTTCCAACAATATTTTTGGGCTGAGCGTCATGTTTTACTGTTGCCCGCGGGGCTTATGTGATTTCTGAAAGAGTAAGGCCGGGGGCCTATGTTGTGAGGATACTTTTGGATCGGGCTGCACGCCGCAGCAGTGAGATACTGAATTGATTATGAGGCCGAGGGCCAGAGATATGTACGCCACGAGATGGCTTGATATTGCGCTTGGGCCGTAAGGGGCCCCTCCCGGAGTCTGCACACCCCCAGTAAGCGTCGTCGACGATAAATGGATCGGGCTGCACGCCGCAGCGGTACTGGTACTGTTCTATGTGTTTACTTTATTTTATTTTTCTGCCATTATCTGTTGTCTGTGCTATTTCATGCAATACCTACCTGATTGCCTGGCATTATCTGAGAAGTCAGTGTCGTGCCCGAGGGGCGAATTTCTGTGCTTATCTGCACTATTTGTTTGCATTCATTTGCGTGACCACTGAAAAAGTCATTTTCTAAAGAGGTTTAAACTGAGCTAAGATGTTTCTCTAAAGATTTCACGGTCTCACCGTTTTCCTCAAAAGGGTTTTGCACTGCTCTATACAGCATGATGATTTGTTATACGTGATTTCTTACTGCTCAGTTGTTAATTATATATATTACTAACTGAGTTGGAGTACTCACTTTACTCTCTGCACCTCCTGTGCAGATGCAGGTATTTATCCACTCGTTAGCGGGTTTTGGCTTATCAGAGGTAGAGTTATAGGAGTTAGCGAGGTGACTACCAGCGTTCGCATCACCATTTTTCTCTCTTTTGTTCATTATTCTGGTTTTGTATATTCTAGACCTTGTAGTTGGATTTACACTCTAATAGATGCTCGTGACTTGTGACATCCCGATTAGGGCTGTGTTGGGTTGTAATTTCGCTAATTAATATCATGAAATCATATTTAAACTGCTTATGAACTGTCTAACTGCTTAAACGAGGTGTTCTGAAATGGTCTGGCTGGCCTTGTCTTCACGAGAGGCGTCATCACAACCGGAGCGGGGTTTGGGTCGTGACATTCATGACTTTGATCATCGCAGCCTTGTCTTTATAAATTTGACCTTCTTCAACATCTATGTGTTGAGGGTTAGTTATTATTGTATTTTCATCTGATTTTGTATCCTACCAGTCTTCTCCATCCCAAACTCAATCATATTAATTGTATCGCCATTGATCTCTCCTGTATAACTGAGCTTTGTACACACTCTAAGGAAATCACAGCAGAATTTGAATATTAGCAGATCATATCCATATCCTTTTGACTCGATGTTATACAAAGGGATACATTGTATATTTCGATCTTGTTTTTCCAGCTCAAGATATACACATACACCCATATTATTGTGTATCAATATTGGTGAAGAACCGTTTTGGATAGTGTATTTGATTTCAATAACATTCAATGAAGTATTCATCATAAGTTGTTTCGAAGTCACGTCTACAAAATCTTCAAAACTTATATTTGAAGTAACTATTACAGCATCGACATTGTAATCCAAAAAACTGTTGTCAACATTCAATCGGCTACCATACTGAATAAAAATTGGTAAATTTGCCATTGAAGTAGCTAAAATTAGGTCAAACTCACTAATTCCTTGATTGATTTTGATTGTAGTTCGTAGTTCCTTCATCAAAGTTGTATCTACAGAGAAATCGCGAAAGGATATTGTTGCTTCTACAGTGAAAATAATCGATTTTTGAGTGAAATTTGAAGCTCCTTTTGAGAATTTTTTTGGGAGAGAATGCCGTGATTTACAGAATGTAGGTCTCTGTGAAATTGATACGCTTGAAAAACAGGGAAGGAAGGAAGAGCTTTAGCGTGATTCTCGGATGGAAGAATCCTTCCTTTCGTATATCTCTAATTTTCGGCTACTTTTGGCAAGTGTCTAATTTTGGGCTAGAGGTTGGTAAGTTTGAGTTTAGATTGGCTATTTCTGTACTTTTTCCTATTTTTTTCTCATGTGATCCGGACTTCTGGTTTTGGGCCTCTCTTCATCTTCTTATTGATTGTTCCGAATAACAAAATCAGATGCAAAATTGGATTCCTATATCAGTGAATTAGACAGAAAGGAGACTTTGCAAACCTCTTATTTTATCGACTATTGTTGATATCTTCCAAAGAATAGCTGCTTTCTCTTCTAATGTCTGGACCAAGAAGATCCAGTAAGGAGAAAAAAAAGTAAAAATAAGAAAAATATGCAATTTTTGGCACCTTATTTTGCATATCAAACAACTCTTAAAGAGTTTAAAAAAGAAAGAAAAAAAATTATATATTATCATAAGAGAAAAAGAAAGAGACAACAAAAAATTAAAATATGCTTGCCTAGAGAAAGGAGAAAGAAACAACTTCTGTTAGAATGGAGAAAATTAAAAGGATATTACTTGATAACGTGATTAATTTGTACCAAAAACCATATTGATCATCTGTAGGAAAAAATAATCGGTATTCGAAAAATATATTTATTTATTTTTATTACAAAAAAGGGCCAAAATTATCCCAAAGTACGCGAAATTCAGGTTAAAATAGCACGGTATAGCCAGTTTCGGACTGGTCATTCAAAAATAGCCGGCGTTTACTAAGTCAATGAAAAATAGCCACTATTTTGCTGCAACAGAGACCGGTCCAGCGTAATATACTGGAGTTCGGTGCACCTGTGTATGAACTCCAGCATATTATGCTGCACCGGTATACTTTGCTGGCTCCAGTATAATATACTGGAGACTGGAGAACCGGTGCTCCAAACTCCAGTATATTATGCTGGACCGGTATACTTGCTGGAACTCCAGTATATTATGCTGGAGTTCTAATGTACTTATGCTGGAACTCCATCATATTATGCTGGAGTTCCAGCATACTTATCCTGGAACTCCAGTATAATATGCTGGAGTTCAAGTATACTTATGCTGGATATGCTGGAGTTCAAGTATACTTATGCTGGAACTCCAGCATAATATACTGGCGTATTTTCCGGGGTTTTGAACTAGTGTTTTTCGCTTCAGATTTTATCTTTACATGAAAAGTTGGCTAAATTTCGATTACTTTGAAACTGGCTATTTTGAA
>NW_017681433.1:0-1583 GCF_001879085.1 Nicotiana attenuata
CTTTTTTCCCAAAATTGGACGCATAACCCTCAGGCATCTTCAATTTCGTTTACCCAACTCACAAATACTGCCGTCTTTTCTTCCAAAGTAGAATGTGTAACTTGCTTTGGGCTTGAATAACTTACCATTGTTTGCTGTCTGCAAGTGTAATTCAGGCCGCCTGCAATATTCTTGTAAGTCCATTCTAGCATTCGGGTTATCCTTTGTCTTACCTTTAACATCCATCACTGTGTTGAACAAATTGTCAAAATAATTCTTCTCAATATGCATGACATCAAGGTTGTGACGGAGAAGATTATCCTTCCAATAAGGCAACTCCCAAAATATACTCTGTTTTATATATTTTAATATATTCTACTGTGAATATGAATTTTAGCCATGTAAAAGATTTTGTTTTTCTTTGTTTCTGCAGTTTCATTTCTTTAGTTTTGAGTTGTTTTGTAATATTTTTAGGTGCTTAATATGTGATGATATCTTAAATGTGCTTTCAATATTAGCCCATGTGTTCATACTCGACCCTTAGATTGATATGCCTAAATAATAAAAGGATCATGTGCGCATTCCGCGTCTCGTTGCCTTTAGATTTAAAATAATTATGTTATAATCATGTGTACATTCCGTATCTTGGTTTAACATTTAATTTCAAAGACTACCTGTGTGCGTTCTGCATCTTGGTGAACACAATAATAATATAATAATTAATTAAGCAGTAGTAAATAATCCATAATCAATAAAATACAAGAATAGCTAAAATTAATTTAAACCTTACGTTAGTCAATAAAAGCGACCGTGCTAGAACCACGGGATTCGAGGGGTGCCTTACACCTTCCCCCGGTCAACAGAATTCCTTACTCAGTCTTCTGTTTCGTAGACCATAATTAAGAGTCAAACCTTCCTTTTGAAAGGGGATTCAAATAAAAGGTGACTTGGAACACCAAAACTCAATTCCAAGTGGCGACTCTAAATAATAAATAATGCCTTTTCAAAATGTCACTTCAATTAAAAAAACTCTTCTAACCCAACCTCGTAACAGAGTTGTGTGGGAAAAAAGAGGTGTGACAACTCTGGTGGAGTTTGGGACTGTATTGGGAGTGAAATGGGGAAGCTACAACGGCTGAATTTTGCTAACTTTGCTGTTGTGTTATTCCTTGAAGAATGAGTTGAAACGCTAAAGTTCAAAGGTCCAGATCTATGGAGAAAATAGTAACTGATTTTTGAGCTTTGCCATGAGGTATCTGATCGCAGCCGTCTCAACACTACACAATAGCAGGAAGAGTGGGTAGCAATAACTGATACCCGATTAGTGAATCAGGGTCGAATTTCCGCAGGGAGCTTGGAATGGAGTTGTATTGCCTGTTTAGTTTAGAATTGCGTTTGTACTTCTAATTGCACTCCTAACATTTTTTGGGGGTTTTTATATTTAAAACTACTATTGTAATCTAAGAATTAAAGCTAAATTATGCTAAGGAAATATTGCTAAGTTGTGCTTAATATAGGAAAAAGGCACTAGGGTTGTGACACTACCTAGGTGGCTAGCTAACGGGTAGAAGCTACTAAGGGGAGATTGATAAATCTGGGTTTAG
>NW_017681433.1:5377-6444 GCF_001879085.1 Nicotiana attenuata
AGTGTTCGGGAAGGGGTAGTTTGTGTTGGTCTCTTGTCCGACTGCAGAGATCACCCTCGAGATGATGTTGCCCACATTGAGAGGAAGCCCGGCCATGATAGATGCCACAAGAACAGCCCGGGCAAGAGGAACTGAGTGATCATGTGTGGAGGGATCAAGTCTACTACAAACGAATGTCAACCAACCCTTTGCTTCAAAATTGAATGTGTTCCGTAGAATCTTTTCCCATGCCTTCAACCATTTTGGAATAGTTCCCGGGGCTGCCAAGTACTCGGCCAACCAGGGACGCACCTCCTCACCCATTGCCAGCTTCGCTAGGTATTCTGTTTCATTCTCCTCTTTGAACCCCAAATTTTCATTCAAGGACTTCCCATCAAAAACCACCATTTTATCCCGCACCTTCGTCGCCTTTGTGTCCTTAACCACATGAGAAACATTGCAATAGAACTCTTTTACCATATGCTCATTGGCATCAATACATCTCTCCTTGAAGAAGCCCCAGCCATCTCTAGTACGAAATTCTTCTTGCACCTTTGGGTTGAGAGGTAGAAGATCACTGTCAATGAATTGTCTCTCCGGGATCAATTTCCTCACGGGCCACCACTCTCTAAATTTGTGGAACGCTATCTCACTCACAAATCTGTCTGCCGGGCTTCATGTTATCTGGTTCGATCAACTCCCCCGACTTGAGGCTCACCTCCCTCACCATATCCTGCACTCTCGCCCAGATAATGAAGCTGTGGGGGAGGTGGAGTATTGTTCTTCACTCCTTGCTACGGACTCATCAGACGAATGCGAGACTACGTTGACCGGTCTCTTGGAGGTGGGTGAAGGTGAAGGGGTGTCATGTAATTGGAATGGGTCAGAGGTGTAAGTGGGAGCTGATTCTGAGGTGATGCTTCGGGAAGGTGCATACTCACTCCCCGAAGAGTGGGAGGCAGCCCTATCAGCAGCCCGTATCAGCTTACGAGTCTGTTTAATGTTTGCCCGGGCCTGGGGAGTGAGTTTAGCAATTCTCTTTCCCTTTCCCCCTCAGGAGGAACCACCTCTCCCGGGTTGTTGTTGTT
>NW_017681433.1:10624-11305 GCF_001879085.1 Nicotiana attenuata
AATCTGAATTTGTCCACCCGGACAAGCACATCGTCGATTATACCTAAAGGCCTCTTCATCGACCGGTCCGCCATTTGAAGTCTCATTGAGGTTGGCCTAGGTTGCCCAATTCCCTAAGTCTTGAAGACTGAGTACGACATCAGATTCATGCTAGCCCCCAAGTCACATAGGGCCTTAGCAAACTCCGCACTCCCGATAGTGCAAGGAATAGTAAAGCTCCAGGGTCTTCTAGTTTCGGGGCCATAGAATGCACAATCACACTAACTTGGTGCGTCATCTTTATTGTTTCACACTCTATAGAACGCTTCTTGGTGACTAAATCCTTTATAAATTTTGCGTACCCAGGCATTTGTTCAAGTGCCTCCACTAAAGGAACATTGATTGTGAGGCTCTTCTTCATGTCTATGAATTTCTTGAACTGATTGTCATTCTTTTGCTTTGCTAACCGCTGAGGATATGGTGGTGGTGTTCTAGGCAAGGGTGCCTTGGCCTTGGGCACCGCCGGCTCGGGTATATCAATAATGTGTTCCCTAGACGGGTTCACGACATCTTGAGTCTCTACCCCGACCTCATCATCAATATCAATCCGCACATCATTTGTCACTATTGGTTCAACCACATTGTCAACATTCAAAGGTACATCATCATCATGCAACTCAACTTCATCATTCACAACCCGAT
>NW_017681434.1:0-628 GCF_001879085.1 Nicotiana attenuata
GATTCCTGTTTAGCCAAGGATATGTAGGCAATCTCAGAAGCAGGGTGCGGTCAACTCCTTCAAGATGCTTCACATGGAATATGCAAACTGGCAAAAATCGCTCATTTCCGCTCACTTGTCTTTGCACGAAAACCCTTCATGTTTCCGGGCAAAGAGGGGCAGCTGTGAGCACGTGATTTTTGCCTCGCTTGAATTATTCCTATACATTCCCATAAAATTAGGACTTTTTCGTTAATTATTTGATTTTTAGGACTTGATTGCATAATTTGGTGTTTGTTTGCATTTTTATGTGCATTCTTAGTTTGATATAATTCATAAAAATACAAAAAAAAAGTAGTGCATTTGCATTTAGTACCCCGTTTAAGTATTTTTAGTTTTATTAGTTAATTAACATTACAAAAATGGAAGAAAATAACAAAAATAGTCCTTTTGCATTTTTTACTTTAATTTTGATCTTTTCCTTAGTATTCTTTTAAAATTAGGATTTAGTTGATTTTGGAAATTAATTAGTTTAATTTTAGAATTAAATCAGATCTGTTAAATTGTTTTAATTTTGTCATTTTCTTACAAGAATTTGAAAAAATAGAGAAAAAAAAATACAAAAAAACTAAAAAAAGAAATTTAGTAG
>NW_017681434.1:3277-7174 GCF_001879085.1 Nicotiana attenuata
GCATAAATCGTTAGTTCTACTGTTTTATTTCATGTGTAGTTGATGCTATCAGTTCTAGTGTGGAAGATACAATTGAATATTGGAACAGCTGGTGTAATCCAGTCATAGTACAAATGTTAAAACACATAGGCATGATTTAAATCTGGAAACGGCATACATGCTTATAACGACGAGCAGTCAATTACATCCAGTAGTATAAAGGCATAGTCATTTCCAGTGATCCATCTCCAAGTTTAATTCATAAATAAAAACAAAAACTTCTGAACGTGTATTGAATGAAATTATTTGGTTACTGAAATCTCAGAATAAATGAGTTTGTAGTCATCAGTATACACCTGAACTTAAGTCAACATGTTTTCATTTGAGTAAATATGAAACTATGCATTTGTTCACAAATTGACTAGTCTAGTCATGACTTGGGTTCAAAGACTCAATCTAATATTGGACTTGGGAATCCTTCATGGGCCGAACCTGATGGCCTTTGTTTTAATAGAAGCCGGGCCCGAATTTTGTTCATGCAAGGCCCACGTTTGGGCAGTTTGGTTTTCAGGAGCATAGCTGAATTTGCTTAGGGCCAGGTTGAGGCCCAATAAAATGCTGAAAGCTTCAAATCGCGAGTCTTGGGCTAATTGTTGAGGCCCAATAGAATGCTGGAAGCTAAAAAATCCATTAAAATTACATTAGCAATATGGGGGCTTAATTTGCAATATAAATTTAGGTTTTCGAGTTAGGTAGCGGGTTCAAATTAAGAGGGTCCTCCCTTTTGTTTGAATTCGGACTTGAACTCGAGGACCGAATTTATAAAGGCAAATTAATTAGGCCCTTTTAGATACAAAAGAAATAGAAAATCGTATATGCTTTAGGTTGGCCTTTAAATAAAAATGAGATGAGCCTCGCCAAACAAAACGCATAAGTTGCGGGGCCCTCGGTAATTGCTCTTATTAAAATCCTTAGAATTCGGGGCGTGCCGTTTAGCGAATTCCACGGCCCTCCACAAAGACAATAACCCGTTAGTCGCTTTAGGCGCGTTTTTAATAATTTTACCTTCCTAAAACACGGGTGCACATTTATGTGACCCAAATCCAAATCTCAAAACGTTGAATAAGAGGTGTTGAGGATCCGGGTGCATTTCATGTGACGTGATCCAAAAACACGCTCTTAAACGGCGTTCACTTTCGTAAAAAGTAAATAAAAGCGGTAAAAAATTTATAAAATTGCACTATAGGTTTGAACTTGTACAAAAATCAGATTTTTAGCCATTTGTAATAATTTAAGCGACCGTGCTAGAACCACGGGATTCGGGGGTGCCTAACACCTTCCCTCGGGTCAACAGAATTCCTTACACAGAATCTCTGGTTCGGAGACTTTAAATTGGGAAGTCGAAATTCTTCCTCGATTTGGGATTTGAATTAAATCGGTGTCTCGGGACACCAAAAGCCCATCCTTTCCCGAGTGGCGACTCTAAAAACAAATAAATAATCCCATTTCGAATAATGTCACTTTAAATGGAAAAACTCCCTTATACACTTATCCGTCAGGGTAGGTGTGTAAAAAAGGAGGTGTGACAGCATGCGGGCCGCGCCATCAAGTAATGCGGCCGCGCGGGAACAGTGCGGTCCACACGAACAGGTCTTGCGGCCACACTGAGCATCAACTCCAATTGGGGACTTTCTGAACTTCACTGATGCGGGCCGCACAAACAAGTAATGCGGCCGCACGGGTCATGGCGCGGACCGCACAAACATGTCATGCGGCCGCGCTGGGCTTTTAATACTGGGACAACTAGGGTTTAACAAAAATAGGCCAAATCTTGCATGTTTTAGCATCCTACTTTGTCCCTACTCGTTTATAACATGCCCATCATATCAAAGAACAACAAGAACAACCTAAACTATCCTAAACATGAATAATGACGCACAAAAAAGAGAAAAATGAAGAAGTTATCACTAAGGAAACATGTATAAAGTATAAATTAACTCTAATTAAAAACTAATGTGAGAGATGTGTTACCAGGATAGTGAATAAATGCTCTTGATGATAATGCAAATGAGAGTCGCAGATGAACAGTGAAAAATTAGGGTTCAGAGGTCGAGTTGGCGAAAAGTTTACAATGAAGCCCTGGGGGTCTATTTATAGAAAAAGGACGTGGGACCCCAACTTACACTCCAGCGCGGCCGTGTGAACACGACCGCGGACCGCGCTGGACTTACCTCACACCATAATGCGCAGAACATCTGATGCGGCCGCACAAACATGGGATGCGGCCGCGTGGTACAATGCGGACCGCACAAGCAGGGGTGCGGCCGCATAAATCAAACTTCAGAGACTTTGCCACATGTGCTGTGGCTGGTGCAGACCGCACAAGCAGGGGTGCGGCCGCACTAGCCAACTTCAGAAACTTAATACTTTTTGCACAGTTGTTTTTCATTGAATCAACACAATCCCTGCAACATCTCACAAACCATTAGCTCAAAAAAATCCTATTCTACAACAGAAATCAAAAAGAAAGAAAAAGACATGGGTTGCCTCCCAAGAAGCGCCTGATTTAACGTCGCGGCACGACGCATGTTACCATCATATCACTTCAAATGAACAAGTGCCACCACGTGGCTGTCATCAATCTTCCCCAAATAGTGCTTGACATGATGCCCATTTACCCTGAACACTTCACCATTCTTATTTTAAGATCAAGAGCACCGAAGGGAGTTACAAAGACCACTTCAAAGGGACCACTCCATTTGGATTTGAGCTTCCCCGGAAATAACCTTAGCCGAGAATTGAAAAGAAGAACCATGTCGCACACCTTGAATTCTTTACCTCGAGCATACTTATCGTGGAGGTACTTCATCTTGTCCTTATACAAGGACGAGCTGGAGTAAGCATGGAATCTAAACTCATCAAGTTCATTCAATTGCTCCACTCGGAGGTTGGCCGCAACATCCCATTCCAGGTTCAATTTTTTCAATGCCCACATAGCCTTATGTTCTAGTTCCACCGAGAGATGACAAGCCTTACCAAACACCAATCGATATGGAGACATACCAATCGGAGTCTTGTAAGCCGTCCGATAAGCCCAAAGAGCGTCATCCAACTTCTGTGACCAATCGGTCCTATTTGCATTCACTGTTTTGGACAAAATACTCTTAATTTCCCGGTTTGAAACCTCCACTCTTGCCTGAGGATGGTAGGGGGTAGTCACCTTGTGGTTAACTCCATATTTAGCGAGCAAAGAGTCAAAGGCCTTGTTGCAAAAATGGGACCCCCCATCACTAATGATAGCACGAGGGGTTCCAAACCTAGTGAAGATATTCTTTTTCAAAAATGCTACGACACTCCAGGCTTCATTGTTGGGAAGAGCCACGACTTCAACCCACTTTGACACATAATCCACCGCCACGAGAATATACGTATTCCCACAAGAGCTTACAAACGGGCCCATGAAATCAATGCCCCACACATCAAAAATATCTACCTCTAGAATTCTGTTGAGAGGCATCTCATCCCTCTTAGAAATCCCGCCAGCTCTTTGGCATGCATCACATTTCTTCACCAAATCGCTTGCATCTTGAAACAAAGTCGGCCAATAGAAGCCGCAACTTAAAACCTTTGACGCCGTCCTCACTCCCCCATGATGACCACCATAAGGAGTAGAGTGGCAAGCCTCCAATATGTTCAATTGTTCTTCTTCCGGGACACATCGGCGAATCACACCATCGGTGCAAATTTTAAACAAGTAGGGCTCATCCCAATAGTAATCCAAACTATCCCGCTTGAGCTTCTTCCTTTGGTTAGAAGAGAGCTCATACGGGACTATACCGGTCACAAGATAATTGGCTACATCGGCAAACCACGGCATATCATGCATAGACACCGCAAGGAGTTGTTCATCCGGGAAAG
>NW_017681434.1:10324-11304 GCF_001879085.1 Nicotiana attenuata
GATCGCCATTGTTGATTGCCTTGGTTTCCTCTATTTCCTTGGTAGTTGTTAACATATTGACAATCCTCACTTTGCTCATCATAGCACTCGTTTGAATAACCACTACCATCATCATAGTTGTCACAATTTCCTTGAGGTTGTTGCCCTCTTTGCCTTCTTTTCATCATATTCACTCCTTCCATGGCATTGACTTGGCGCGGGTTTTGAACTTGTTGCAATTGCGCCGTCGCCAATTGGTTCATTGTTGTTGTGAGTTCGGCAATAGCTTGGTCGTGGTCATGCAACTCCTTATGCAAATGTATGACATTAGGATCACCTTGAGGAACGTTTTCCCGGCTTTGCCACGCCGAAGAAGTATCGGCCATCTCATCTAACACATCACAAGCTTCATTGTAGGGAAGCTTCATAAAATTGCCTTGGTTCACAATACATTGGTTGGTTGTGTTGATGCCCCTATAGAATGTTTGTTGAATCATCACATCGGTCATATCATTATTTGGGCACTCTTTTACCATAGTTCTAAACCTCTCCCATATTTCGTGCAAGGGTTCCGTTGGCTCTTGTTTGAAAGCCAAAATTTCATCACGGAGTGCCGCCATGTGACTTGGAGAAAAGAACTTGGCAATGAATTTGTCCGCCAACTCGTCCCATGGGGTGATAGAATGATTCGGTAACCTTTCCAACCAATCAAGCGCTTTACCCCGAAGAGAAAACGAGAAAAGCCTCAATCTCAAAGCATCATCTGACACATTGGTTTGTTTACTCCCCCCAGCAAGTATCTACGAACCCCTTCAAGTGCTTGTATGCATTTTGGTCGGAGGCGCCCGTAAAATACCCTCTTTGCTCGAGAAGCGTCAACATAACATTGATGATTTGAAAATTCCCCGCCCGGATTCGGGGAGGAACTATGGTACTTGCATAACCCCAATTACCTTGACCACCATTGTTGTTCCACCCCCCCTTGACCCATCGGTTATACT
>NW_017681435.1:0-5488 GCF_001879085.1 Nicotiana attenuata
TAGGATGCATCAGGATGGTCTTTATTTGGGTACACCTGTCCTAGACGGACCCAACCCCTGTGTTGAGTCCCCAAGGTCAAATGCACGTGACGCAAATAATCGTTCCTACTAGGGATCCAGCGTGAGGTTGCGTTATTCTAGGTTTAAAACCTGGGGTTTGTGGTCTAGACTTGGGTTACCCGAGCGGACAACTGGGGTCGAGGAGAGGGCAACGTACCGGGAGCACGAAAGTCTGCCCGGCCTTGTTGCTTGCCCAGCCCCGTCTTATTTGGTATAATTTCTACAAAAAAAGCGGGCCACGCGAACGTGTGCACCATTTTCAGAAGACTCATATGGGTAGCGTAAGAAGACATTTAAATACAGTTCAAGTAATATCAAAGCGGTAAATGACAATTAGCACATTAAGTCCACAAAATACAGCAATATCAACAATAAAGCCAAATAAAAATCACATTAACAAGCTCGAATTCTTGAACCCCGAATCGACGATTCTGGGTTCTTGTCCCCAGCAGAGTCGCCAGAGCTGTCACACCTCCTTTTTTACACACACCCCGAGAGGGAGTATATAAGGGAGTTTTTCCAATTTAAGTGACATTATTCGAAATGGGATTATTTATTCATTTGAGTCGCTACTTGGAATAAATTATGGTGTCCCAAGTCACCGGTTTATTCTAAATCCCAAATCGAGGAAGTTTTATTTTTAAAGAGTCTGCGAACCAGAAATTCTGAATAAGGAATTCTGTTAACCCGAGGGAAGGTGTTAGGCACCCCCGGATTTCGTGGTTCTAGCACGGTCGCTTAGCAATTCATACTTGGCTTAATTTTTTAACTACTCATTTTTAAGACCTATGTGCAATTATCTTTTTACCGCTTTTAAATCACTTGAATCGTTCGTAATTAAAGAATTGAGTTACGCGTACGTATACTCTTTTCTATTGGAGCGTCAAAAATCATGTCACGCGAACGTGTCCACGATTAATAACGCTTTTGTTGATTTGTTAAGGAAATTTGGTTCAAGTTGCGCGAACGCATCCTTCGAGTCATTTTTTAGGATTAAATTTACAATTATGTTACGCGAACGTATACATAATCACAATACTAGCCTAAATCGAGCCTAAAGCAAACTACGAGTATTTGATATTTGTTAGGTCTAAGTTATGAAACTAATACGAGGGCCACGTATTTAGGGATTTGATTGGCATGGCGTGCCCCAAGTGACTTCAAGAAAAATTAATTATTTAAGGTCAACTAGTACGCTCCTATTTAGGACTTAATTCAACAAGTCTAATTAATCAATGGAGAATGTCCTAGAATATTTTTTGGGTAAAAGGGAATGGGCCAGAATGGACCCTACTAAATCAGTTTGAAGGAAGTGGGGAAATGGGCTCACGATAAGGCCCATAAACCAGAAGCCTGGGTTACAATTACAAGTCCTGAAGCACACAGCCCACATTGGGCTTAATTTCCAAGCGGCCCAGCTATACCTTGGCATCGGCTGGGCCTATCCATCTCTAAGCAAAAATATTAATTAATAAAGATACAATTAAATTCAAAACATTCTTATGGAAAATCGATGCAAGACTGATTTGGGAATTAGCTCTAACAAACTAAAATTCAAACCATATTGAACAAGGATTTGTATTCAAAGAATTAAATTCTGCTAGGTCAACTTGTGAAGTCCAAATGCCTAAGCCCAAATGGCCCAGGTCAGACTTGCATTGAATAGGCCCAGGGTTTGGGCCTAATTGTGACCCAATTCCAGATTTTGCATACATCTCCAAATATATTTATTGAACCAAAAAAAATAGCCCACTTTTGTAGGCTTACTAATAACTAACCGGATTTAAAATTAACCGTCCATTTACAAATTTGTAAGTCCTAAAATTATACAATGAAGTTTTAACTCCTAGAGAATCAGCACATTAACAGCTGACATCCAAGAAATTCTAAAGGAACAAAATACAGTAAAATGAAGAATTCTACTGATTCCAGAATTTCCTTTCATCACTTCTTCGAATCTAAGGCACCAAATCCGCAAGAATCCAGCTACAGAGCTGCTTCTTACAAAGCTGTTTGCCCAGGTTCCCAGCATGAAACTTCTTGTTGCTAAATCAGCCTTGTTTTCTAAGTACATCATGGATCCGACCATGGGAGAAGGTCAGATTCACAAGGTTACTTCAGTTATACTACCATGCTATATTGACTGACCTAGATGAAAACTCAAGAATGCAAAAAAAAAAATTATTCATGAGTTTAACCATGTTGAAGGCTAATAGATGCTCATGACTTGTGACACCCCGATTAGGGCTGTATTGGGTTGTATTTCCGCTAATTAATACTATTAAGTCATATTTAAGTTGTTTATTTATGTTTAACTATTTTTTTGAAAAGACGAGTTGGGATAGTTGGCTGGCCTCTTCTTCACGAGAGGCGCCATCACGACCAGTGCGGGGTTTGGGTCGTGACAAGTTGGTATCAGAGCCTAGGTTACTAGGTCTCACGAGTCATGAGCAGGTTTAGTATAGTCTCGCGGATCGGTATGGAGACGTCTGTATTTATCCTCGAGTGGCTGCAGAACCTTTAGGAAAACTTCACATTCGTGGAATTCTTATCGTGCGCCCTTGATTCAGCTTGAAATGTAACTTTTGAAATTTCCTTCCACGCGTTCGTAAGCGCACATGAGCGCTCAGTATCAGATGTGCCTTGATGGCTTGTGATTCCCCGATCGAGGGGCGAGATATGATTTCTGTGAGTTGATGTTGGGCCAGTCTGATAGACTTGAGGCTAGATCTTTGCCTATGGCTTGAGCACCGAGGTGCTGAGTGTGTGAGTAAGTGTTTTGAACTTATATGTTCGGTATTGTCCCTATTAGTGGAAGTGACGGCTGGATAGCCACGTGATGAGTACGTTAGTACTGCGAGATGTATCTATATGACTTGGGAAGTGACGAGGAAGGTCTGCTGGATGATAGATGAACTATTAAGTGTTTGATTTCCATTGTGACTGGATGTGTGGCCCGAGTTATGGGCGCGTGAAGTATCTTTTCATGTCTCATAGTTGGGAGTGAAGTAAATTTCATGTTGCAGCATGAGTTCAGACTCAGGAAGACTAAGTAACCGTGTAATGTGTATGACGGTGGAAGGCATACAGAAATGTATATTGAGGCGAAACAAGTGGGTTATCTCCTACGGAGTGATCTGAAGTGGTGTGATCCCTATGTGTATGTTAGAAGATCTCATGTGTAATTGAAAAGTACGTGTTGAAATCTAAAATTTTGGGTCGCTTAAGAGAGTGGGCTTAGCTGTTGCGGGGATGAATGCGAGGTTTGTAGAAGAATTACAGTACTAGATGATCTGTGTTTTCACAAACTTATAAATGATTTGAGTTTAATCTCGCTATGGTATGGTGGAATCAATAGAGTAAAAGTGTTATGAGTTATTGAGCGTATCTTGGTCTATGGCTTCGAGCCAAGTGGGGGAGTCTGTTGTGAGTAGTTGATTGCACGGTTAGGTGCTATGTTGGTTCCAGTTTGGGGCATGCGAGTGAATTAGCTATGGCTAGAGTAAAGGAAAATTTTGACAAAGGTTATATTATGCTTCATAAGGTATGAGAATCACGGAATGTCTAGAGTGTTGTTGGTAAAGAATGCTCGGCGCATAGAGTAGGAAGTTGCTTGGTTGTACTGGGATGAGGATTTCATTTTGCGGTATCGGAGTGCCAATGAGGCACGGGTGGTTCTGTTCGTTAGGTCAGGTAAGTTGTAGTTTGAATAAAGAGTGAATGACTTTCGAGAATGGTTCTAATGTGTTCAAGATTCTACATGGAACAATCGGGTATTTTAAAGTTTTATGTGTGGTTAGAAACTGTGTTTTCATTGGAAGAGGTTCAAAATTGTGGTATTTCTATGTTAATTATGGGATTCTAGGTATCTCTATCAGGGAGGTAAAGGTAACAGATTTAAATTCGCGGGAAGTTCTTCAGAGTAAATTATTCTAGAATATGGTGTTTCTGGGAATATTTAAGAGAGTAATTCAGTGGCTTATGGGTCTTAGACAGTGTGGATTTGTGCTTGGGTCTCGTGTAGTGAGCCTGGGATTGAGAGATTGTGGTACTACAGCAAGAGGGAGCATCAAGTTGAAAATGAATCAGAAGGAAATTCAGATAGATGGAATGGTTTGATAGTAGACCGAATCGGTATGGAAAGGACATGATTAATTCTTTGTATGTGTTCGAGGTAATGGGTTCTTACAGGTATTTTGCAACAATGCTCATGGGCTTTGATGGCTTGCTTAGCTTGGTCTAGTTAGAAGGATTCAGTCCTGGCAGTTTAATTTGTGCAAACAGAGAGTTCTTGTTGATTTCTACCGTGGTTGGGGAGGTGCATTTTCTACGAAGGTGAGAGGCGTGAAATGTGTAATGATTTTTCTTCTAGATGGGATAAATGGAAGTTCTTGGCTAATTGAGTGCGTAGATGTCTGTGGCTTGGAAGGGAGATAAAAGTTTTCCTATTATCCTTGGATGTGTGGTATATGCGGTATGTTGTGGAGGATCGAGATTTGCGTGTATGAGGTTTCAGTTCAGTTCTGAAAGGAAGTTCATAAAACTCTTAGGCAACGGGTAGCCTCAGATAATCAAGAAAATGGTGCTGCTAATTGGAAGCGATTTGACGAGAGTATGTGTCTCAGAAAAAGGGTAATGTGATTAAACTAATGATACTTCGGTAGTATTGCGGCATTTTCTTGTTGGATCAACTGGTGGTATTCGGGTTTGCTTGGTGGCACAGGAAATTTTAAAGAAGTATCTATCGTGGAGTGATGGGGTATTTAAGGTGTGGTATGCGTTCGGACGGCAAAATTGGGATCAGGTATGATGATTCGTGTGCTATATGGAGTTAGAGACTGGGAGTTCTCATGTACAGGCTATGTCGTGGTTGAAAAATCGTGTGTATTCGGCACCGTTTAGCGGCAATCGGGATTTGGAGGCTCGAGTGGATCTTTATTTGCTAGTATGTTAGATTTTGGATGTGATGTTGAAATTCAGACTGGTTGTCTTAGTGTTAGGTGATGCTGAACTATTGTGCTGCGGGCTATGCCGGAAATGCCACGGGTCGAGTGGCGAGGTGCATTGGATTATGTTCTTGCAGAGTGGTTTATATTTCAAAGACCCAGTGGACGGCTGGGAAGGATTGCTTTTCTTAATTGGGCCTTCGTGATGGATGTCAGTGCAGAGGTTCCTACCATTGGTTCCGTTCCGGTGTTAAGGGACTTTTCGGATGCGTTTCTTGTGGCCGGGCATGTCGCCGGGCGAGGTTGTGGATTTCGATATTGATTTGGTGCCGGGCACCGTATCGTACGGCTCCGGCAGGAGTTATAGTAGTGGAAGGAGCAGCTTCAGGCTTTCTTGGTAATGAGTTCGTTGGTAGGCCAATGTGGATACGTGTTTAGCTTGAGTTGGCTTGGTTGGCCCCGAATTGTATTGTTGAGGGATA